>NC_067250.2:192243073-192546104 GCF_019359855.2 Lolium perenne | reverse complement strand
GGGTACGGGTATGGGTAGAAGTTTGTACTCATTGGCTATACGGGTATGGGTATGGTATTGCTCTACCCTGCCCATACCCTGCCCATTGCCATCCTTAAGGGTGATATTGGTTCATATTTGTCTCAAAATGTATATGGGCGTAATCCATATATTGAAAAAACATCATATCCCTCCACCATTTCTTTCATTGAATTGATTTCAACAGATGCTAGAATCCGCGATGAAATTTGCAACTATTAAAGTTACAGATATATTTATTTCTAATAACAGCTACATAGAACAAACAAGACAGGTAAATCCCGAAGAACAAAGTGATTGGTTCATAAATCTCCTAAAAATGGCTCATTTTTTCGAAATGGAGGATGAGACTCGCAGCTTCTGCATCGAACAGATGCATATGACTTCTTTATTAATTTATATTTAACAAAGGATAGACAAGGAGTATACACCAAAAAAAAAACCTAAAGCCTCCAACAAACACATACATACCCGACAATGGATGAAGATCATGTCAACAGGGTCTTATGCCCCCAAAAAATAAATCCCTCCATCAGTTAGAAACCGGGAGCATATCACATACCCGGAGACGCCCTCTAGGCGAAATGAGAGCGTTCATCCCACCAATAGACCCGCAACTAGCACCTTATGCACATGCTCCAAAATTCGTCACCCCCACCCCAAAAAAAACCGTTCAGCCATCTTTTGGGCAAGGATCGGCATAAACCTCGCCAGACCTGCCGTCGATACCACCACAATGCCAGACAACGCATCCACCGTATGCGACATTTGCGAAAGCAACCGCAGATCCTGCTACGGAGAAGAAATCTTATTTTGTGAAATACGAGGAATCATGTCGCAAGGATGTCGAGCGGGCTTTTGGTGAGCAGTGTTTTCCCATTGTTCTGTACCCTGCTCTCACCTGGTCGGAGTCTCACATGTGGGAAGTGATGAATGGTAGTGTGATCATGCACAACTTGATCATTGAGAGTAAGTGCAATACACCAGCGGATGATGGCCATGCATTTGATTTTCTAGGACCTTTTGCTGAGGTTGAGCAGGTACCAGCCTAGTTTGCTTCTTTCCTCCACATGCATCAAAAAATTCGAGATGCGGGAGTTAATACTCAACTTTCGAATGAGCCAGTTGAGCATTTATGGGTCCAAAGAGGAATCGCCGCATGATTCTTCAACATGTTGCATTGCAATTTATTTGAACTCTTGTATCAATAGTTTAATTTGTATGTTTGAATTATTTGTGTGTCTAAACATTGTAATATTGTTTGAATGGGTGTTAAAACCATATAAATATTGTAATTTGGTTAAAAGGAAACAATCAATATTTTGGGAGGCGGGCCGTAAGGGGCGCGCCGGTGTAAGACGACCTTCCCTATACTAAGGAGATCCTTCCGGTGTGCCCCATACAGCTGTCTCGGCGCTGTTGTCGGCTATTATATGGGGCGCACCGGTGGAGATGCTCTAAGCAGGAAGTAATAGGCATCCACCATGCACGAATAAAGGAGAAGTAAATGGGAGGGCGGCACATCTCCACGGCCATGAATGCAAATCCCGTCTCCTCTAGTGCCGCCACACTGTCGAACTCAATGCTCAACGGGTAGAGGAGAAACGGAAGAGAGGAACAATGGGTCGGTCTCCCACACATATCACTGCATAGGACATGCTCATAAAAGGGCCAAAGAAAGGACTAGGCCACTTGGATGATAGCGTCTCAGTCCAATTCACTAGGAGGCGTCTAGCTCCATCTCGTGAGTAGCTGCCTAGTAATGATTGGCGGGCCACGACTCGCGGGATGGCGGGTGAAAAGGTTCGGTGAACGAGGTTAGCGACAATGCATTACTATTGGATTGATACAGAGCATTGATCGAGCAGATCCGATGGTTAAGAGCGCAAAATCTCTGTGATAGCTCCTAGATGGTTGAGTTTTACTGTTACTTAATTAATACATACTCCCAACATGCCCAAAGAAGTAGCTAGCACAACATAGATACTCAAATATAGAGCTAAGAGAAAACAATGACATCCTTCTCTTCCTCTTGCCTCCTTCTCTTCAGTGTTATTCTTGTATTATTCTCATGGCAGGTTATAGCTTCCGATTATATCCCTCTCCAAGACTTTTGTGTTGCAGATAACAGCTCACATTGTGTGAAGTAAATTCTCCGACAGTTCATTTATCAGTTGTTGACCATATCAGTATTCTTTTGAAACTTCTTTTTCCCTTGTGGTGTATTTATAATTCTTATTCTTTCTTTTGGTGCAGAGCTTATTAATGGATTTGTCTGCAAGGACTCAAAGGTCGAAACAGCTTCCTCGTGGCCAAACTCGACATGCCGAGGGACACAAAGATGAGCAAGGTAGGGTCCAACGTGACCTTGATCAATGTCATGAAGAATTTATAGCCTATCAACTTGAATCCTTACTATATGACATAAGAATAATATGTGCTTTGGTTTTTTATTTATTTTGAATTTTTTATGCCCATTTAATTGAAACAAGTTTTAAAACATGAAAATGAATAGGTAAGCCTGGATCCTTCTTAGTCACTCCAAAATTAAGCTTTTGGGAGGTTTTTGAAATTTTCATGTTTAAAACCCGAAACCATTTCTCTTCATACTTTACTTAATACGACAGAGTTTAGGGTTTGGGCAAGATACACGAATTTTTGGTTTGAATGTGTCTAGACCTTGTTTATCAACTTAAATCCTTACTATATGACATAAGAAGACTATGTGCTTTGGTTTTTTATATTTTTAATTTTTTTGAACTTTTTATGCCCATTTAAATTTTCGTCAAACTCTAGGATTTGACCAAGATTTAAACAAGTTTAAAACATGAAAATGAAAAGGTAAACTTGGATCCTTCTTTCTCACTCCAAAATGAAGCTATTGCAAATGGCGAACTTTTGACAACAACATTAACATGCCAAAACCCCTCAAAACCTCGTTTGTTGACCAGGCTTGAACTAACGACCAATGTCAACCGTCGATATAACTTTAATGACCAACCCTGTATGTGTGATCTGTTCTTCTAGATGGATTCCATACCCGATTCGTGGGTTTCTATCTTCGTAACGTACATCGTTCATCGTCCGCTAGTCGGCTTAACTTACACCGTGCGATCTGGACTTCTAGAAGGAATTGCGACCAATTCGCGGCAGTCCGTGTTCTTCAACGTGATTGGTCGCTCGCATACGGCTGGGCGGAGACAGAGAAATAACCGTTGGGCCATCTTGCACGTCAAAGCCTACTCCAACGGGCCCGTCTAGGACTGCCTTTGCTCAGTGCAGCCCTCGATCAGCTCATTACCTTTGCATGCATGAGCCATGCAGCATCGTATACAGGCTATTAATTTTCTCGCATATCAAGCCCTCTAGCAGCCCACCAACTTTTAATGCATGGCCCATGCAGCATTTCAGCACCGTGCCATCGTCTCAACCCTCGTCTCAGGGTGCCATCGAGTAGCGTGTGGCACCGCTCGGCGTGCTATCGTCTCAGCGTGGTGTCCGTTTTCGTATCACGGTAATTTATGTATTTTTTAAAAGTGAAATTTGTGTGCATTTTTCAAATGAAATTTGCTAGCATCTTCTTTTCAAGTGTCATTTCTGCATTTTTCTTTAAATTGACATTTTCTACCATCTTTCTGGTCAAGTTTTTCTTGCATTTCTCTTTTCAAGTGTCATGTATGTATTTTTTTAAAGTGAAATGTGTGTGCATTTTTCAAGTGAATTTTGCTAGCATCTTCTTTTCAAGGGGTCATTTCTACATTTTTCAAGTGAGATAGGCCTCTTTGTCCACTTCACGAACCCCTTCGCCCCACCACCTCCTCGGGCAGGTGTTCTGGTATGGGTGCGAGTTTATTCGCTTTCACGACCTACAGTATCTTCACCAACTTCCACATCATCTTCCCCTCCCGGGGCAACATGCACTGCCTCCCCTACAGCTTCCACATTGACGACCCCATGGGCGATGAGAAGTAGAGGAGCGAAGGAGGAGCAAGCCAAGGGGTAGCAAGCCAAGGAGGAGCCAAGGAGAGATGACGGTGTTGTCTCGTGTTTTATTGGTTTTCTAGTTTCATGAGTGTTTTTATTATCTATGTCTTGTTGTGTGCGTTTGTATCATGCGTGCGATGGATTTCCTATGTAAGGTTGGTACTATCTACCCCTATCTATCTATGTTTCAGTTCGTGATATATCAGTCTATGTTGTATCGTGCACTACACAAAGAAACAACAACATACCCTAATTTTTTTGACATAGAGCCCAAAATAACAAGAACATTCAGCCCAAAAATATTTTAGTCGAAAGCTACAGGGGGTGTTGGTTGGACTGGGCTTGTTTCTATTTGGGTCCAACATCAATTTTACCACATGGGCCGGCGCTGAGAATTCTCTATATGCATCCAACCTCAAAGGGGTATCCTGCATGTGTTCTTCTCCAAATTTGTCGCATTAAATTTTTCTTAAATAATTTTTGTTAATCTTCTGAAAGTTGACTTGTGCAAGCTAAATTTTTGCAGCCATTGAGTCTCAAAAAAATAAAACATAAAATAAAGAATTGAAAACCAAAATTCAAATATTCTACGATTTCATTCAAACACAAACTGCACTGCTTCTTAAAATTGATCATTTTCTATGATTTCATTTTGTGTCTAAACTGAACTTAGCACTAACAAACCCCATTAACATGATACAACTATTTCTGTTGCAAATAAAAGAAAAAAAGAGCAATGATACAATAGTAAAATGCTCCAGCCATCATGTAGGGATTTGTTGCATAGAAACAAAAATTTTCCTACCGCGAACACGCAATCCAAGCCAAGATGAAATCTAGAAGACGGTAGCAACGAGGGGATTATCGAGTCTCACCCTTGAAGAGATTCCAAAGCCTACAAGATGAGGCTCTTGTTGTTGCGGTAGACGTTCACTTGCCGCTTGCAAAAGCGCGTAGAAGATCTTGATCACGATCCCTCCGGCGCCACGAACGGGCAGCACCTCCGTACTCGGTCACACGTTCGGTTGTTGATGAAGACGATGTCCACCTCCCCGTTCCAGCGGGCAGCGGAAGTAGTAGCTCCTCTTGAATCCGGCAGCACGACGGTGTGGTGGCGGTGGTGGTGGAGAATCCCGGCGGAGCTTCGCTAAGCGTGCGGGGAAGAAGGAGTAGTGGGGCGGCTAGGGTTTGGGGAGAGGGGGGCGCCGGCCATCTAGTGGTGCGGCCACCTTGTGGTGCTTGGGGTGGCCGGCCCCCTCCCCTTGGCCCTCATTATATAGGTGGAACACCCAAGAGTTGGTCTATAAGTTTTCGAATAAGACCCCAAACCAAAACCTTCCATAACACATGAAACCTACCCAAGCTAGGACTCCCACTAGAGGTGGGATTCCCACCTTCCTTGGGAGGGGGTGGCCGGCCCCCCTTGGGGAGTCCACTTGGGACTCCTCCCCCTTAGGGTTGGCCGGCCATGAGAGGTGGAGTCCCACCGGGACTCCGCCTTCCTTAGTGGTTTCTTCCGGACTTTTCTAGAACCTTCTAGAACCTTCCATAGAACATTCCGGATCATTTTAAATCTCATAAAATGACTTCCTATATATGAATCTTATTCTCCGGACCATTCCGGAACTCCTCGTGATGTCCGGGATCTCATCCGGGACTCCGAACAAATATTCGAACTCCATTCCATATTCAAGTTCTACCATTTCAACATCCAACCTTAAGTGTGTCACCCTACGGTTCGCAACTATGCGGACATGGTTGAGTACTCTCTCCGACCAATAACCAATAGCGGGATCTAGAGATCCATAATGGCTCCCACATATTTCAACGATCACTTTAGTGATCGAATGAACCATTCACATACGATACCAATTCCCTTTGTCACGCGATATTTTACTTGTCCGAGGTTTGATCATCGGTATCACTCTATACCTTGTTCAACCTCGTCTCCTGACAAGTACTCTTTACTCGTATCGTGGTATGTGGTCTCTTATGAACTTATTCATATGCTTGCAAGACATTAGACGACATTCCACCGAGAGGGCCCAGAGTATATCTATCCGTCATCGGGATGGACAAATCCCACTGTTGATCCATATGCCTCAACTCATACTTTCCGGATACTTAATCCCACCTTTATAACCACCCATCTACGCAGTGGTGTTTGATGTAATCAAAGTACCTTTCCGGTATAAGTGATTTATATGATCTCATGGTCATAAGGACTAGGTAACTATGTATTGAAAGCTTATAGCAAATAACTTAATGACGTGATCTTATGCTACGCTTAATTGGGTGTGTCCATTACATCATTCATACAATGATATAACCTTGTTATTAATAACATCCAATGTTCATGATTATGAAACTAATCATCCATTAATCACAAGCTAGTTAAGAGGCATACTAGGGACTCTTTGTTGTTTACATATCACACATGTATCAATGTTTCGGTTAATACAATTATAGCATGGTATGTAAACATTATCATAAACACAAAGATATATTATAATAACCATTTTATTATTGCCTCTTGGGCATATCTCCAACAGTCTCCCACTTGCACTAGAGTCAATAATCTAGTTTACATTTGTAAAGATATAACACCTTGGCCTTCCGGTGCTTTATCATGTTTTGCTTACGGGAGAGGTTTTAGTCAACGGATCTGACACGCTCAGAAACGTATGTATTTTGCAATTCATTTGCGTCTTAACGCATCACTCATTTTCCAAATGAGTCGGCATTAAATATGTTTGGTCTTCTGGTGGAACCTTAATTCTGCAGTCTGAAAGATGTCACTAATATTGTCATACACAATATAGCTTCAAAGTTCTGACACTATCGGAACTACACCAAGTTCTCAAAGAACATCTTGACTTAACATCCTCAGTCATTGTCAAAACAATGACATACTCTGCCTTCATTTGTAGAATCCGTCACAATATTTAGAACTCTTCTAAATCTAGCATAGACAACTTCTAGCTCATTGTGCTACCTTTTAAACAACACTTAGACTAATTTGAGATTGAAATTCTATTTTTTTATATGTGACAAAACAAATATCGGTGTAATCACCTTACAACGATTTGTTTGTCATTTCTCCATACAAAACTATATATATATATCCTTGGTTCTTCTAAAGTACTCAAGGATACTCTTACTGTCGTCCAATGATCATCTCATGAATCATTCTGGTATATGCTCATAACATTTTAGAGCACAGGACATCTGATTGTGTACATATTATTCGTGATCCATAATCACTCATGTGTTTTTACTCATTGAGTATCAGATACACTCAAGTCTTGTTAAAACTTCACATGACAAGAACATTTTCTTAATATTTCTATATTGAACTATTTCAATATCCATTCTATGTACTTTGACTTAAACTTATTTTGTGTTTCAATCTATCTTCATAGATCTTGACACTAGATATGTTTCAGTCCATATCCTTTCATTGAAATTAATTTCTCAATGAAACCTTTTAATCAAGTATATAATTACATCATTTATAACCAACTATATGTCACCTACATAAAGTATTATAAATATGTCTTAGCGCTCCCACTTAATTTCTTGCAAATGCAAGCCTCTTCATCGTCTCTGATGAAATCAAAAACTCTTTGACTATTTCATCTGGTGAAGATTCCAACTCTGCGATACTTACTTCATCCAATTGAAGTTCGTATACCTATCTAGTATTCCACGGACCAGCAAAACTCTTGATTGTATCTTGTATACACTTTTAATACACACTTCTGATAAGTAATGTATTTTGCCATCCTACTAACATATCTCATAAAAGAAATATGTAGTGATTACTAGAATAATCCATATAGACTATAAGCATTGCTACAGAAGATCTAATCTTGTCGTAGTCAACTCTTTGAACTTTGTCGTAAACAACTTTTCGACAAGTCAAGCTTCTTCAAAGATATTTCATCCATGTCCATCAATTTTATAGATCCATTTACTTTCAAAAAGTATTCATCTATCTTGGATTTCATGGCGTATAGCCATTTTAACGGAGTCAGGGCCCATCATAACTTCTTTGTTTGTAGTTGGTTTATCATTGTTCACAATCAATCCTTTGTCCACAAATCATTTATTTGATCACAAAGTAAACCATACCTACAAGGTTCAATATGTACTTTGATCTCCATGGCTAAAACACTTTGTAGTCATGGGAGCCATGATCGTCGTGGTCGCTTCCGAAACCAATTCCGATGCTGCGCTACTCTGATCATTATGCTCAGGTTCATAAACCTTATCAAATTATATTGTCCTCCCACTCAAATACTTCACTAGAAACAATTTCTCGGAAATAAGAAACATTGACAAACACTTTTGTCTTTGTCTCGTGGGAAGATTTCCCAATTAAATCTCTGGGATAACCAACAAAGACATTCATCCGATTTTGGTTGTAAACTCTTAGACCAAAATTTAAAGAAAATACTATTAGGGTTTATACCCATACCATAACTTGTATGGTGTCATTTCAACGGATCATGATGATGCTCTATTCAGTGTAAAAGCGGTAGTCACTAAAGCATAATCCACAAAAATATAATGGCGTCATAATATTTTATCTCATCATTAATCCAACAAGGTTTGGATACATCTCTCAGATACTATATCATCATTATGATGCTCCAAGAAATGTGAGTTGTAGAACAATTTCATGACTCTCTTAGATGTTCGCTAAAACTCGTAATTCAAATATTTTCACCATGATCCAATCATAGATATTTGACTTTTCTATTATGATGATTTCCACTTCATGCTGAAATTTATTTGAATCCATTCAAAAATTTCAAACTTCTTCCTTATCGAATATATCCACATATATATACTCAATTCATTGTTTGAAGTTTTCATGAAGTAGAAGAATCTCCCGCACACAACTATGTCCAGTGAACCACATACATCATCATGTATGTTTTTACTAAGTTAGTTGTCCGTTCAACTCTTGGCCTATGAACGGTATTTTAGTCATTACTTTTAGAAAAGATTTTGCAATCGCCAAACGATTCAAAAATCAAATGACTCCATAAATCCATTTGCATGGAGTTCCTTCATGCGTTCCTTTCTAACATGACCTAAATGGCGGTTCCACAAATAAGTGGAATTCTAATTATTTGCCTTATGGCATTTTAGCGTCAGTGTTATGTATGTGTGTTTCGCCATTAAGATTTATAATAACTTATCCATCGTACATGGAGTAATGTCATAATTTGAACAACTCATTGTTTTCATTTGACCAGAGCAAAATAACAATTATTAAGTTCTTTATTATAAATTCTAAGGGCTAGATAGAATGCTAACGACGAACATAATAACACTTTATTTTGTTCCAGACGTGCATTCCTATCATATTCCTTGTCAGTCACTTAGGCCATTGTATTCTTGTATTGCGTTGTTTTGTATGACACTTCATACCAACCAATATAGTACTAATACCCAAGAATTTCATAGTGTGACTTAACTAGGAATACAACCATAACATGTATATCATTTATATACACCTGAGCTAGACTTTCTAGTCTTCTCTCTTCTTTTTGCCAAAATATCTTTTGTAGTTTCTCTTTTAGCTTTCCTCATTATTCAGAAAAACGCTTTAACATTATTAACTTATAGGTTTGTTGGTCAAATACCAATAACCTTGAGGTTATTATTTTAAATTGATCATCATATGACAAGTGTTTCGGATTTCACTATTAGTAACTTTGTAATATGATGAACAATTTCACTCATAATTTTATCCATCATATCATGATGACTTTCCGAGACCATGTCTGTACATGCTAGGCTCGTAAAGTTTTAACCTTGGTATTCGCATGTGCAAATCTGGCTTGCACCCGTTGTAAGCACACGTAGAATCTATAACACCCGATCATCACGTGATGCTTCGAAACAACGAGTCTTAGCAACGGTGCATACTAAGGACAATCACTTCATGGATATGCGAATATCGTTAGTGCCCCAATAGTTGGAGGATTGGGACGTCTTGCGTCTTCAACCTTCGTACATTCCCATAAAACTTATGAGTTTATGTAGTCTCACCAAATTATATTCTATCATCTTGCAATAAGGTCTTAGATATCACATATATCTCATACCTTGATTATTTCTGAAAACTAAATTTTCAGCTCCTTACTTTTCAAACAGATTTGAACTTTGAGTTTCACGGAGACAAGATAACTTTATGTACTAATTGAAACCATAGCTCTTTGAATCAACAATGTGAGGTTTACTAAAAGTTTGCTATAGGACTTAATCACTTCTTGATTCTTTAACAATACGGTACCAGTTCGTAAAGTTTATTGTCAAATTTTAACAGTATTTCTATCTCAATTACAAGACTAGCGCATAGTAGTAAACGGATGCCAATACTACAAAATTAATTCAAAATACTACTCAGACTAAGTTTATGATAAATTGAGTTCAAATTTTAATTCAACATAATTAAAAATCTAGGTGAACTCCCACTCAAAACAATATCCCTCGCATTGTCTTAGTGATCACATGAACCAAATCCACCACACCTAAGTCCGATCATCACGAGACAAGGTGTGATTTCAATGGCGAACACTCAAAGTGTTCATCATATCAACCATATGATTCATGCTCTACCTTTCGGTATCACGTGTTCCGAGACCATGTTTGTACATGCTAGGCTCGTCAAGGCCACCTTAGTATCCGCATGTGCAAAACTGTCTTGCACCCGTTGTATGTACTTGTTGATTCTATCACACCCGATCATCACGAGATGCTTCGAACCGACAAGTCTTGGTAACGGTGCTACTAACGATGAACACTTTATTATCTTGAGATTTTAGTGAGGGATCATCTTATAATGCTACCGTCGCGATCTAAGCAAAATAAGATGCATAAAAGGATTAACATCACATGCAGTTCATATGTGATATGATATGGCCCTTTTGTCTTTGCGCCTTTGATCTTCATCTCCAAATCACGGACATGATCTCCATCATCTTCGGGCATGATCTCCATCATCATCGGCGTAGCGTCAAGGTCAATGGCGCCGTCTTCATGATTGTCCTCCATGTAGCAACTATTACAACTACTTTGAAATACTACTCAACATGAAATTTAAAGACAACCATAAGGCTCCTGCCGGTTGCCACAATACAATAATGATCATCTCATACATATTCATCATCAAATTATGGCCATATCACATCACCAAACCCTGCAAAAACAAGTTAGACGTCTCTAATTTGGTTTGCATATTTTACGTGGTTTAGGGTTTTCGAGAGAGATCTAATCTACCTACGAACATGAACCACAACGTTGATACTAATGTTGTCAATAGAAGAGTAAATTGAATCTTCACTATAGTAGGAGAGACAGACACCCGCAAAGCCTCTTATGCAATACAAGTTGCATGTCGAACGAGGAACAAGTCTCATGAACGCGGTCATGTAAAGTTAGTCCGAGCCGCTTCATCCCACTATGCCACAAAGATGCAAAGTACTCAAACTAAAGATAACAAGAGCATCAACGCCCACAAAACCATTGTGTTCTACTCGTGCAACCATCTATGCATAGACACGGCTCTGATACCACTGTAGGGATTCGTTGCATAGAAAACAAAAAATTTCCTACCGCGAACACGCAATCCAAGCCAAGATGCAATCTAGAAGATGGTAGCAACGAGGGGATTATCGAGTCTCACCCTTGAAGAGATTCCAAAGCCTACAAGATGAGGCTCTTGTTGCTGCGGTAGACGTTCACTTGCCGCTTGCAAAAGCGCGTAGAAGATCTTGATCACGATCCCTCCGGCGCCACGAACGGGCAGCACCTCCGTACTCGGTCACACGTTCGGTTGTTGATGAAGACGACGTCCACCTCCCCGTTCCAGCGGGCAGCGGAAGTAGTAGCTCCTCTTGAATCCGGCAGCACGACGGTGTGGTGGCGGTGGTGGTGGAGAATCCCGGCGGAGCTTCGCTAAGCGTGCGGGGAAGAAGGAGTAGTGGGGTGGCTAGGGTTTGGGGAGAGGGGGGCGCCGGCCATCTAGTGGTGCGGCCACCTTGTGGTGCTTGGGGTGGCCGGGCCCCTCCCCTTGGCCCTCATTATATAGGTGGAACACCCAAGAGTTGGTCTACAAGTCTTCGAATAAGACCCCAAACCAAAACCTTCCATAACACATGAAACCTACCCAAGCTAGGACTCCCACTAGAGGTGGGATTCCCACCTTCCTTGGGAGGGGGTGGCCGGCCCCCCTTGGGGAGTCCACTTGGGACTCCTCCCCCTTAGGGTTGGCTGGCCATGGGAGGTGGAGTCCCACTGGGACTCAGCCTTCCTTAGTGGTTTCTTCCGGACTTTTCTAGAACCTTCTAGAACCTTCCATAGAACATTCCGGATCATTTTAAATCTCATAAAATGACTTCCTATATATGAATCTTATTCTCCGGACCATTCCAGAACTCCTCGTGATGTCCGGGATCTCATCCGGGACTCCGAACAAATATTCGAACTCCATTCCAAATTCAAGTTCTACCATTTCAACATCCAACCTTAAGTGTGTCACCCTACGGTTCGCGAACTATGCGGACATGGTTGAGTACTCTCTCCGACCAATAACCAATAGCGGGATCTGGAGATCCATAATGGCTCCCACATATTTCAATGATGACTTTAGTGATCGAATGAACCATTCACATACGATACCAATTCCCTTTGTCACGCGATATTTTACTTGTCCGAGGTTTGATCATCGGTATCACTCTATACCTTGTTCAACCTCGTCTCCTGACAAGTACTCTTTACTCGTATCGTGGTATGTGGTCTCTTATGAACTTATTCATATGCTTGCAAGACATTAGACGACATTCCACCGAGAGGGCCCAGAGTATATCTATCCGTCATCGGGATGGACAAATCCCACTGTTGATCCATATGTCTCAACTCATACTTTCCGGATACTTAATCCCACCTTTATAACCACCCATTTACGCAGTGGCGTTTGATGTAATCAAAGTACCTTTCCGGTATAAGTGATTTATATGATCTCATGGTCATAAGGACTAGGTAACTATGTATCGAAAGCTTATAGCAAATAACTTAATGACGTGATCTTATGCTACGCTTAATTGGGTGTGTCCATTACATCATTCATACAATGATATAACCTTGTTATTAATAACATCCAATGTTCATGGTTATGAAACTAATTATCCATTAATCAACAAGCTAGTTAAGAGGCATACTAGGAACTCTTTGTTGTTTACATATCACACATGTATCAATGTTTCGGTTAATACAATTATAGCATGGTATGTAAACATTATCATAAACACAAAGATATATTATAATAACCATTTTATTATTGCCTCTTGGGCATATCTCCAACACATCATGTTGGACAGCTTCTTCAAATCCATCATTTTCTTCAGCTTGTTATTTATCTTCTTCAATTCCCCCTTCAGTTCATCATCCCCGATCAGCTCAACGGCTTTGCCCGAACTCTGCATTGCCCCCAAATCGGGTCCCAAACCTCTGCACCCTGTAATGGCATTGGCCCCGTAAACATGCCCTCCTTTTTAAGCCTAGGAATGTATACATCAATCCGCTCGAAATAGCCGCAATGATTTAGATTCTGTAAATTTCCCAAATTTCAACAAGGACCCTAGAACTAAAATTAAAAGGGGAAAACGCAATCGAAAAAAATCAGACAAAATGGATGCGATAGAAAAGAGATCTAACCTGCCCCGGTTGTGGTAAGCTCTCACATTTCACGAAACCGCGCTTGGCGTTGCCATTCTTCTCTGGCACATCGGTCAACCGCTTCATCGGCTCAACTCGTGGGCGGTCAGGGCAGCACGTCAGCGGCACTATACCGTATCAAGGCCAGGATGGGTGGGACGCGGCGGACGAGGTGGAGCTATGCATCTCTTGCTGGACAGTGACGTCGCTGAGTCGCCGGAGAAGAAGAAGAAAAGGTAGGGGACGAGATGGTAAGCAATGGCACGGGCTCACTCGGGCTCCGTCTCCACCAAAGGTGAGCTTCATGGTGTGGAGTCCACGCGGAGTTGGATAAGTGGTCGGTCTCACGCTGAGCTAGTTAAGTTGTGGGTCCCACCTGGACTAATGGCATGTTCTAAGCCTAACGAACGCATGTCGTATATGAGCTATTTTAACTAGTAAAAGCTTCACATGGGAGATATTTCGGCCAACACCGTCGCATTCCAGACCATTTCCCTCAACAATGTCGCACAGGAGCTATAAGCCCACGCTGCACAATGAAGTAAGTTTTGGTTAAGAAAGAAAAGGCATGTAGGCCTGGTGTGTGGTACACAAAAGAGTACAAACTTCCGGTGACTAAGTTGCTTCCATATGGTCACACGAGTTTCTTGGGAGAAATCGATTAGAAGCAAATAAAAGAACAAGTAAAAATAATGGTGCATGAACAGATTTGCACGAGAATTTTTTATTTTGTTTCTGATAAAATTTGTTGATTGTATGTGAGGTCTGTACCATGAAGCTAGACGAAGATCGTTGGAGGATGCAACAAAGTCAAGGACGATGACGTGCACATAAGGCTCGCAGTATCCTGAAGTGCGGCGCGCAGGGGTCATGTGCCACATGGCGTCAAGCGATGAGCTGATACAGCGCAAAGTGGAGCTTGGTTGCAGTCGGACAAGTCCAGCTGGGTCAGACACATAAGGCGAGTAAGATGTACAGTCTGACAGATCAACGTGGAAGTCGATCGGACAGAAAAGGATGGCGAGATCACAGCCGACGACATATGAGTGTGATGATGATGGTTCCTGGTTTTTGTGGCGCATATGTTTGTGCGCTTCGACATGCGACACAGGGTCAATTCAAGAGTGCACACTAGAGAGCTTGAAGTTGACGGGGGCCGGTAGTATGTACAACTACATGGAGTCATGTTGAAGGTGGAGTTGGAGTCTGGAGAAAGATTCCACTCGGCTGGTGTGGAGCTACGGCGTAAGTGTACAGAGAGTCGCAGCCTAGTTCATTGGAAAAAAGCGAGTGAGACGTTATTCGAGTTGGCGCGCAGTGGTTTGAAGGATACGTGGACTTAGCATCGGTCCGGCATGACCAGTGGTGTTCTACAGTTGAGGTTGATCTGATTTGGGTAAACTCGGCGTCAGACCAGGACACTGATGGTTAGACATATGGTCATCTAAGTGCGTTGACGAGTAACAGGTTCATGATGGTAACTATCTATCGAGTGCCTTGGGAGATGGACGAGGTTGACTATGGAGAATCGGTGAAAGTGGTGAGAAAACTTCGAATTTGACTGGAGATGACTTAGCAACGGAAAAATTCCTTCAAGTTTTCAGACGGGCAATCGACAATAGCGAGGATGATGAGTTCAGTAATTCTTATATGTGACACCTAATATGTGAGTTGTTTATTTTCACATACACTAAAAGAAGCTACCAAAGTGATGATACATCGGTGTTGTCAGAATATGGTGGCTTTATGATCGACGTGTGATGGTGTTGAACGGATATTCTGAAGAGTTGGGAGCACATAACGAGAGTGTGGTAGAACTTAATTTCCGTGAGAACATGTCGACTGTGATGAAGCAAAGACGGGACTACAGTTGCGGGTGGAGTCATGTGAAGTTAAGGAAGTAGCCGTGGAACTCATGGATAATGGTTCAAGTCCAGGTACACAGATATCTGAACATGACAACTTTAAAATGGCGAAGATCATATTCGCCAAGGTGGAGATTGTTGAGATATGTGCAGAATATGTGTACGAGTAGTGTTACAATTTGATTTGTAATTATCTGGAAGGTTACATGTTGGAGTCAAACTCTGTAACCTAGTCTAATATATAAAGCACCAGGAATAGTTAAAATAGACTAGACGAAAAGGTAGGTTAGATACAAGACTGATTTTCGGACGGTCCGGCGCGCCCGTGGCAGGGGCACTGGACCGGCGTGGCGTTGTAGATCTAATGTGTATGTATCACCTCGGCGGGCTTGTCATCGATGGTACCATGATAGTACATGGGGAGGAGCGCTCGTAAAGCATGTCCCGCAGATGCAGACATCCGCCGAACTGCATTACCAAATCTCGGTGTAGTTTGTTGTGATTGTTTGTGCTCGGTAGATCGATTTAGCGCCTCCAACATCAACGCCCTTCAATATATAACTAGCAAATGATGGCGCGACGGCACGCCGCGCTGGGTTAGAAGTTGGAGAGGAGTGTATTAGCTCTGTTTAGTGCTGCATGCATATTTAGCTCGGTGAGTTGTGCGTTTGGTCCGAAGTAATTACAGAGCTAATATGCTCCATATAATTAACATAGTAGATCATGTACAAATGAAATCTGCCTGAAGAGAGACACAGTAATCCATATAATTAACATAGGCCAAGACAGCCTGATCAACGTACTCAAGGGTCTTAGTATACAGTCAATGATATATAATTAAAACAATTAAGAAACATCATGCTGGCAAACAGGTGATTCAGCAAAAAAGTGTGACCCAGTGAGCAAAAGCGAGAAAAAAAAGACGAATAGCTCGGTGATGGATAATCTACTAACGCTCTACTGATTCTACTGATTCCATGAAGCGGCTTATAAAATGTGGCTGATCTCTTTTCCCCACCATTGTTGCCGACAGACTGTCATTGTAGCTATGATTTTTCAGCAAAATTAGACCACACATAGTCGATGTAGATCGTGCCCCTCCATTCTGTTAAGGATGTGCTGCTGAAATGTTGATGGTATGTATCTCTACCAGGTCGTGAGGATGCTGGGTGATACCCGAGAGGTGGTGTAGCTAGATATCTGGCAGAAATCGGGCCACTGGAGGCAGGCCCGGCCCTGGGGGGGGGGGGGGGGGGGCTGGCGGGGCGGCCGCCCCTGGCCCAAAAAAATTAGGGGCCCAAAAATTTTATATAGGCAGGCTACTATAAGTTGCAAAAAAAAATAACTTTTTTTAGATGGGCTTCAATCTAAACTTTGGGCCTTTATTCTTTTTCTTTTCGTTGCCATCCGGCCGGCCGAATACGTACGAGTACAGAGATCGATCAATTCATCCAATCATCCAGAGTTGGTTCCCGATACGCGAAGTCAGTCGCGGAAACAGAACGACAGAACACAGAACGTCGCCTCGCTCGGTGCGACGGTGCCCTCGCGGTTCGACGTTCGCCCAGGCCCAGGCGATCGGCCGATCGTTGTTTCGGCTTCCAGCTTTCCTGCCGCCGCCGCCGTGGATCGACGCTGCGACGATCTGGTGCCCTGCCTGGTCCGCTGGGCGCTGGCCGCCGCAGTCCCAATCCCCTGCTGTGCACCGAATCTGCATAGAAGGTAAGAAAAGAGCGCCTGCCGGCTGCCACCGTTCTCTTGAAATTCAATATCTGCTCTAATTCGTGTTCTAAATTTTTATTAGTAGTTGCTGTTCTTATTTGTAGGAGCTAGGTTAACTAATTATGGCGCCTGAATCCGGTGCTAAAAAAAGAAGAAGGAAACAGCAAGAAGAAAAATTAATTGAATCACAGAGAGGGTCTATGTTTAAATTAATTGAATCACTAGCAATCCAGATGAGTTGGCGCTAGTTGTTGTGGGGGAACAGAATAATGTTGATGTAGAAGATGATGTCGGTACATAGGACGACGTTCAGGTTAATGCGGATAGTGACAATGTGACTGATCATCATGATAAATCTGCTAGTGTTGATGATGAACCAGTTCCAGTTAGTGTGGATATTTATGACCCAGCAAATTGGGCTACTCTTGGTGTTGGTAACAAAGAAAGGGACATGTTAGTGAAGAAGGGTCCTATCAGAGAAGAGGATATAACTTTTCGTTCAGATGCTAAGAAGAGACATTTTTCATATTCGCATTATACTAGACAGATGAGCAATGGAGAGGTACGTGATCGAAAATGGCTAGTTTATTCAAGAAGTGTTGACAAAGTGTTCTGCTTTTCATGTAAGTTGTTTAATCCTATCAACTGCAAGAGTTCTTTGGCGCATGATGGGTTTTGTGATTGGAAACATATCACCGACAGACTCAAAGAACATGAAGTTAGTGCTGATCATATGACAAGCATGATCTCTTGGAACGAATTGAGAAGTAGACTAAGCAAACATGAAACGATTGACAAGGAGTTGCAGCATGAGATCACAAAAGAGAAGGAGCGCTTGAGGCAAGTTTTACTAAGAATAGTTGCTATTGTGAAATTTCTTGGTAAACGCAGTTTGTCATTCAGAGGATCCAGTGAGAAACTTTATGATGATCATAATGGTAATTTCTTAGCTTGTGTAGAAATGATTGCAGAATTTGATATGGTAATGCAAGACCACATTAGACGGATTCAAAGCAAAGAGATTCATTATCATTATCTTAGTCATAAAATTCAGAATGAGTTGATTTCTCTTATGGCTTCAAGCATTACAAGCACCATTCTAAAGGTAGTTAAGATGGCCAAATATTTCTCGGTCATTCTTGATTGTACCCCAGATGTGAGTCACCAGGAGCAAATGAGTTTGTTGGTCCGATGTGTTAATACGTCTGATGCGCAGGTAAAAATCGAGGAGTACTTTCTTGGTTTCTTGGTAGTGAATGACACATCCGGTGAAGGGCTTTTCAATGTACTGGTTGAATCCATCAAGTCATATGGTCTTCTTATTGATGATATTAGGGGTCAAGGTTATGATAATGGCTCTAATATGAAAGGAAAGAACAAAGGAGTGCAGAATAGTTTGATCAAGGTAAATCCAAGAGCTTTGTATATGCCGTGTGCTTGCCACAGTCTTAATCTTACTCTTTGTGATATGGCTAAATCTTGTGGTAAGGCTGTTTCTTTCTTTGGTATCGTGCAACGGATCTATGTTTTATTTTCTGGGTCTACCAAAAGATGGAAAGTGTTGCTTGACCACGTGGAAGGTTTAACTGTAAAGTCTTTGTCTAATACCCGTTGGGAGAGTCGGATCAAAAGTGTCAGCGCAATAAGATTTCAAGCTCCTCAGTTAAGGTCTGCTCTTCTTTCGTTAAGTGAAGATGTTGATACTGAACCCAAGGATAGGAGTGATGCAAATAATTTATTTAAAGTTCTTGGTAGCTTTGAATTTATATTTGGTATGGTTATTTGGCATGATATATTATTTGCAGTAAACACAGTCAGCAAGAAGTTGCAATCAGCATCCATGTGCATTGATTCTACAATTCAACAAATAGAAGGTATGCGCACTCACTTTGAGACATATAGAAATAAAGGATTTGATGTTGCTTTGAAGACTGCCAAGGATATTGCATCTGGGATGGGTGTAGAGCAATCATTCCGTGTAAAGCGTCATGCTTCGAGGAAAAAGCAATTTGATGAAACTGAATGCGAGGAAGCAATCTTTCAAGCCGAGGAGGATTTTAAAGTTAACTATTTTTTGGTTATGGTCGATATGGCGACCACATCTTTACAGCGCAGATTTGAAGAACTCCAGTCATTTAAAAGTATATTTGGGTTTTTAATGAGTTCCAAATCCTTGAAGGCATTGGATGGTCCTCAACTGCAAGAACAGTGCACAAAATTTGCAAAAACTTTTACTCAGCCGGGCAAATCTGGTAAACCTGATACATGTGATGTTGAGTTGAATGCACTTATTTCCGAGTTAAGTGTTATGAAGTTCACTTTGCCAGATACTGATACACCAATGTCTGCTATGGAGATTTTCGAGTTTGTCAGAGAAGCGGATTGTTATCCTAATATTTCTATCGCTTATCGGCTCTTATTTACTATGCCCTTGACTGTTGCATCAGCTGAAAGAAGCTTTTCAAAGTTGAAATTATTGAAGAACTATTTGAGATCTGTAATGTCTCAAGAGAGGTTAAATGGTTTGGCAACTCTATGCATCGAGAAGAAGTTAGTGGACGAGATTGATATTGACTCCATCGTCAGTGACTTTGCTTCTAGGAATTGGCGCAGAAAATTTTAAGGTATCATGTAAACATTATTATTTTTATATGAATATTGCAATTGGATATACTTAAAGTATTTATTTTCAACATCTCATACAATCGGGTAAAAAAATTATAGTAATTAGTAAGAGGGGCCCAAAATTTTAGTTTCGCCCCAGGCCTTCGAAATCTCAGGACCGGCCCTGACTGGAGGCCTACCTTGCCTCCTAGCTGTGCCCGTTGGGATGTGATGTGAACTCTGTCCTTCCATGGGCCTTTTCCCCTTCTTGTTCGGCAAGCCGGTCCGAAGGGGAGAAGCTAGGAGGGACGCTGGTCGCTCCATTATCTGGCGCTTTCTTTACTAGGTGCAGAAATGCTGCAGATCTTGCAACAGCTTTGATACACTGCCGGTGTGCCTGCATGCGCAACAACAGCAGGTAGAAATCAACGAAATGCAGCAGTTTGGTGGGCAGAGTGGAGAATTGCATGCAATGGTAGGGAGATACTTACATAACGATGAGCAGTGCAACTTTTCTCTGCTGCTTTGGGTGCCATGATCTGTGGAGTATTTATTCACTGTAGTGCCAGATCAGAGCCTAAGGATTTATGGACACAGTTCACTATATTGGCCCGGATGTTGTACATTCAAAGGAAGAACTAAACGTGTTGGGAAGGCACAACTCTTCATCTTCTTGTGTGTTATGTCGTAGCAGACTGTAGGCCGTCAACGTCTAGCGCTTTGTCATGAAAATAACCTACAAGTTCCAGAATAAACACAATATGGTGAGGTAATTCAAAAACATATTGAGAAATATTAGCATTAATCATAAAACCTGGAAGCATTGGAACTTGACACCAAAAACACTATTTCAGTGCGCAAAAAACATGTCAATAAGCATCAAATGAAAAGAACAGGTATATAAACTTGGACGGACACCTATGAGAAGTAATCCTTTTTCATTATAAAATGTTTACTTATATAAAGGAATGTTTATTTATATAAAGGAAGCATAAAATGAGCAAAAAATAAATAATACTCATTTGATATTGGGGAAGGCATAACTACTCCTCTCTTACAACCAACAGCAAAAATGAAAAATAAGAAGATAAACTGCTCGGAAATCTCACCTGAGGAACAAGAATATGTGTGACAAATATCTATATTAGGCCAAAAAGATGAAGTGGTGCCACAAAGTTAACTCATTGTGCAAGAAAAGATAAAGTGGTGCCACAAAGTTAACTGTGTTTGCTCACTATTGTGCAATGGAAAAGCTATACATGGTGGGTATTTTTTATTCAGGTTTTGTTCTTTTTGCTACTGATAAGCACACATACAATCCACACACAGAGAACTGGAAGAAAATAATCTTGACTATTCCCACATATGAAAGTTCTTTGCCATAAAGAACTTTAATTACGGCTTCTGAGCATTTTTCTGGACAGAGTACCACGAACACTGCATAAGCTAACGAACAGGCCAAAAACGTCCTAGAAACACAAATGCATGTTTACATTCTAGAATTAAAGGATATCTTTGTCATGGATTTTCCAATGCAAAGTAACTCTAAAAATCCAGCAATTATCGGTGACCTCGAGAATGCTAGAACCAATTAGAAAGTAAGAAGAATTGGAGGACTTGATTCATATCCCGAATCAGGATTGAAAAAAGAATGAGAACCTCCATGGTCAGCATGCCACTCTCTTGGTGCTAGACTGGATATAAACAAAAATCATCTGGGTTCAACTTTGGAAAAAAATGTGAACTCATCAATGGGAATCATGTATGCTCTGCGTATAACATATTGAACAACGAAATAGTATAGATGGAGATCTCCATGCAAGGAGGAATCAAAATAAATCCATGCCAAAGAAGAACAAATATTTTCATGTGAAGGAGGTGTGAACGAAAGGTTTTGTTCTGTTGCATCAGTCTCTTGGTTGTTCGGACATTTGACTGAACCTAGAAGCAAGAATGATCAATATTTTTACTAATAAGAGTAAGTTGGCAAACATAATAATAATAATAGCAAGCTTTGATATCAGCTGTCAGTTCTTGGTTCCCTCAGTTAAAGAGAATGTGATTAGAGGGTTCAATTCAAACATAGATCTCTTATTTATCTCAAAAAGAAACGCACGGAGGTGATGTGTACTATTTAGTATTTACTCGCGTCATATCATTATTCAAAAAACTACACGGACACAAATTTCCTTGTAAAGTATCTACAAAGTAACAGTCGAAGTAAACTCTCAACTATTTTGCAAGAATTTGATCAAAAGACAGTAGCAAGAACACAATAATGGGAGCATACCTTGAGAACACCAATTTAGCTCACATTCTTATATACTAAACCATCGCACACCACATCTGCACTGATTGAAGTTCATATTATGCAACACACACACACACACACACACACACACACACACACACACACACACACAAATAAATGTTTGCATATGAAACGATACGTTTCAGGTCTGATTCAGAGGGGGAAACACTAATCAGGATGACATAACATGCCAAAAAGAAGTACTTCTGAGATATGTCATGAAACTAAAATGAGAGCTTTCATTCAAGCCAAATGCTGACCTATTCTAAAATAGGAGAACTGTAATGTAAGGACCATCCTAACTCTTGATCAAAATTGTAGGCTGAAGAAAATATATAGAGATGCTTGCAATGAATCACTCATGGATACACTTCCGAGAAGCAGGGCCGGTCCTGAGATTTCGAAGGCCCGGGGCGAAACTAAAATTTTGGGCCCCTCTTACTAATTACTATAATTTTTTTACCCGATTGTATGAGATGTTGAAAAATAAATACTTTAAGTATATCCAATTGCAATATTCATATAAAAATAATAATGTTTACATGATACCTTAAAATTTTCTGCGCCAATTCCTAGAAGCAAAGTCACTGACGATGGAGTCAATATCAATCTCGTCCACTAACTTCTTCTCGATGCATAGAGTTGCCAAACCATTTAACCTCTCTTGAGACATTACAGATCTCAAATAGTTCTTCAATAATTTCAACTTTGAAAAGCTTCTTTCAGCTGATGCAACAGTCACGGGCATAGTAAATAAGAGCCGATAAGCGATAGAAATATTAGGATAACAATCCGCTTCTCTGACAAACTCGAAAATCTCCATAGCAGACATTGGTGTATCAGTATCTGGCAAAGTGAACTTCATAACACTTAACTCGGAAATAAGTGCATTCAACTCAACATCACATGTATCAGGTTTACCAGATTTGCTCGGCTGAGTAAAAGTTTTTGCAAATTTTGTGCACTGTTCTTGCAGTTGAGGACCATCCAATGCCTTCAAGGATTTGGAACTCATTAAAAACCCAAATATACTTTTAAATGACTGGAGTTCTTCAAATCTGCGCTGTAAAGATGTGGTCGCCATATCGACCATAACCAAAAAATAGTTAACTTTAAAATCCTCCTCGGCTTGAAAGATTGCTTCCTCGCATTCAGTTTCATAAAATTGCTTTTTCCTCGAAGCATGACGCTTTACACGGAATGATTGCTCTACACCCATCCCAGATGCAATATCCTTGGCAGTCTTCAAAGCAACATCAAATCCTTTATTTCTATATGTCTCAAAGTGAGTGCGCATACCTTCTATTTGTTGAATTGTAGAATCAATGCACATGGATGTTGATTGCAACTTCTTGCTGACTGTGTTTACTGCAAATAATATATCATGCCAAATAACCATACCAAATATAAATTCAAAGCTACCAAGAACTTTAAATAAATTATTTGCATCACTCCTATCCTTGGGTTCAGTATCAACATCTTCACTTAACGAAAGAAGAGCAGACCTTAACTGAGGAGCTTGAAATCTTATTGCGCTGACACTTTTGATCCGACTCTCCCAACGGGTATTAGACAAAGACTTTACAGTTAAACCTTCCACGTGGTCAAGCAACACTTTCCATCTTTTGGTAGACCCAGAAAATAAAACATAGATCCGTTGCACGATACCAAAGAAAGAAACAGCCTTACCACAAGATTTAGCCATATCACAAAGAGTAAGATTAAGACTGTGGCAAGCACACGGCATATACAAAGCTCTTGGATTTACCTTGATCAACCTATTCTGCACTCCTTTGTTCTTTCCTTTCATATTAGAGCCATTATCATAACCTTGACCCCTAATATCATCAATAAGAAGACCATATGACTTGATGGATTCAACCAGTACATTGAAAAGCCCTTCACCGGATGTGTCATTCACTACCAAGAAACCAAGAAAGTACTCCTCGATTTTTACCTGCGCATCAGACGTATTAACACATCGGACCAACAAACTCATTTGCTCCTGGTGACTCACATCTGGGGTACAATCAAGAATGACCGAGAAATATTTGGCCGTCTTAACTACCTTTAGAATGGTGCTTGTAATGCTTGAAGCCATAAGAGAAATCAACTCATTCTGAATTTTATGACTAAGATAATGATAATGAATCTCTTTGCTTTGAATCCGTCTAATGTGGTCTTGCATTACCATATCAAATTCTGCAATCATTTCTACACAAGCTAAGAAATTACCATTATGATCATCATAAAGTTTCTCACTGGATCCTCTGAATGACAAACTGCGTTTACCAAGAAATTTCACAATAGCAACTATTCTTAGTAAAACTTGCCTCAAGCGCTCCTTCTCTTTTGTGATCTCATGCTGCAACTCCTTGTCAATTGTTTCATGTTTGCTCAGTCTACTTCTCAATTCGTTCCAAGAGATCATGCTTGTCATATGATCAGCACTAACTTCATGTTCTTTGAGTCTGTCGGTGATATGTTTCCAATCACAAAACCCATCATGCGCCAAAGAACTCTTGCAGTTGATAGGATTAAACAACTTACATGAAAAGCAGAACACTTTGTCAACACTTCTTGAATAAACTAGCCATTTTCGATCACGTACCTCTCCATTGCTCATCTGTCTAGTATAATGCGAATATGAAAAATGTCTCTTCTTAGCATCTGAACGAAAAGTTATATCCTCTTCTCTGATAGGACCCTTCTTCACTAACATGTCCCTTTCTTTGTTACCAACACCAAGAGTAGCCCAATTTGCTGGGTCATAAATATCCACACTAACTGGAACTGGTTCATCATCAACACTAGCAGATTTATCATGATGATCAGTCACATTGTCACTATCCGCATTAACCTGAACGTCGTCCTCTGTACCGACATCATCTTCTACATCAACATTATTCTGTTCCCCCACAACAACTAGCGCCAACTCATCTGGATTGCTAGTGATTCAATTAATTTAAACATAGACCCTCTCTGTGATTCAATTAATTTTTCTTCTTGCTATTTCCTTCTTCTTTTTTTAGCACCGGATTCAGGCGCCATAATTAGTTAACCTAGCTCCTACAAATAAGAACAACAACTACTAATAAAAATTTAGAACACGAATTAGAGCAGATATTGAATTTCAAGAGAACGGTGGCAGCCGGCAGGCGCTCTTTTCTTACCTTCTATGCAGATTCGGTGCACAGCAGGGGATTGGGACTGCGGCGGCCAGCGCCCAGCGGACCAGGCAGGGCACCAGATCGTCGCAGCGTCGATCCACGGCGGCGGCGGCAGGAAAGCTGGAAGCCGAAACAACGATCGGCCGATCGCCTGGGCCTGGGCGAACGTCGAACCGCGAGGGCACCGTCGCACCGAGCGAGGCGACGTTCTGTGTTCTGTCGTTCTGTTTCCGCGACTGACTTCGCGTATCGGGAACCAACTCTGGATGATTGGATGAATTGATCGATCTCTGTACTCGTACGTATTCGGCCGGCCGGATGGCAACGAAAAGAAAAAGAATAAAGGCCCAAAGTTTAGATTGAAGCCCATCTAAAAAAAGTTAATTTTTTTTTGCAACTTATAGTAGCCTGCCTATATAAAAAATTTGGGCCCGGGGCGGCCGCCCCGCCAGCCCCCCCCCCCAGGGCCGGGCCTGCCGAGAAGCACCTAACTTCATCTCTTTATTATAAGAACAAATTTCCAATACACCATCCGATATGAAGGCTGCCGATTGTGTGCTTTGAATTCAAGAAAGGTATAACCAGTTAATTAGATTTCAGATAGACAAATAGCTCTACTCATTATAGTGCATAGTTGCAGGTATCCATTGAAGGTAAAGAAATATATAGACTTAATCAGAATTGTCCAGCCAATGAGGAAGGCCAGGAACTATATCCAAGGACCAACATCACTCTGAATTTTAGGTTTGGCCTTCACTATCTTGCTTGAACACAACATGGAATTTTTTTGCTGAGATTGGGCATAATATCAGTAAAGGATCGAAATCCTTAATGAAAACCTTGCAATCCACGAAGATCCTAAGCTGAAAGAAAAAGCCAAGCCAGAGTCACATGGCTAGTGGAATTTTTAGAGTCGTGCAGTAAAGAAAGAGCAGCTAAATCAAAAAATAAATACCAAGTTGTCCTCCATCTGATCAACCAACAGGAGGATACATAAAAAATCCAGATAAATCTACTGCTTAGATTAAGAACCAGATAAGCATATGTGCTATATGCACACCACTTCAAAACTTTTAAGAACAATTGACCGCATTCTAACCATACTGCCGTAACTAAAGTACCAAGGGAGAACTACAACTGAGTGCTGCAGCATGTACTGTACCTACAAAGAGCCAAAAGAATCCCTTATCGTGCTTGATTTTTCTTACAAAAAGAAAACTATCTAGGAAACAAAAACCACAATAAGCAGATAAAATGGTGATGACACAACAACATAATTATGCCCCTCTTCGGTGTGTCCATGTCTTCCTATCGTTGTTTTAGTCGATCCTACACCTTCGATCAGAACTCGAGATAGCTGACAGAAAGCATTATTGAGTCTTATCTCCTTCATACAGAAAACAAGTACTCAACCAGATAAAAAAAAAAGTTAAAAATAATTCCCAGCTCTGTATCAGATTTGGAACTACCTCCGATCCAAGCGAATCAGACCAACTCACCCAGCAATCATTCATGCCCAACTTGCTGCCCATTCGAACGAACATGTCCTGGGCAAGACCATTCTTCGGATACGAAGAGGAGGTTACGAAGCAGGTTCCCGTTGCTCCGTCGCTGAGTTGAACGCCGCTCACGAACTTGCTGAGCATGTATTACCTCCAGCCGGAGACATGCGCGATGCAACGACGCTGATGGGCGAGGAGGCCGGACCTCCTCAGCTGGCCCACAGCCGCCTCCATCTGCGGGATGAAGCGGCACAAGCAGGCCTCGCCCGTGAGCCGTGGCGGGATCGACGCGGAGACCGGCACATGACATCTCCCGTACGGCATCCTCCGCGAGTGCGAGCTCGCCGTGGCGCCGAGGCAGAAGACGGCGAGCGGGTCGTGATCCCACGTGGTGAGCAGATCCTCACCTCATCAAATTGGTTGCGGGCGCGTACGCCGAGAGGAGGCAGGGCGCCGCGACGGCGAGGCTGACGCATCGGAGGTGCGCCCAGGTGGACTCGACGGTGAGCAGATCCTCAACTCATCAAATTCGGCAGCGGGCGAGTACGTCGAGAGGGGGCGGGGCGCCGCGACGGTGAGACCGGGGCATCTGAGATTCGCGCAGCCAGACTGGACGGGTAAAGGGGAGCGGGACGGTGGTGTGCACTACGATACAATGCAGCGGCGTTGGCACCACCGCTCGGCGCCGGTCATCCCTGGCGGAGTGTCGGCCGCTCGCCTCCGCGCATCCTGGCGGCCACTCGCGCTGCATCCAACCGCTCTGGTCAATCCCTCCAATGCGGAACACACGGTTCAAGTGCCACATCCATGAGCTGGCCGCGCACCACCACCGGGCTGCTCGCCCGCGGACCCCTGCTGGCCGCGGCCGCGTAGAGCCACCCTCCCTCAGTAGTTCTCCATCCTTGCGTCCTCGTCGCCTGCCGCGCTGCCTGATAGAGAAGGGGAGAGAGTACTTGAGATGAGAGAAGGAGCACCAAGATTCAGAGAGAAAATCGAGGTGAGGAGGATCGATCATGCATCTTACCTTCTCATGGAGGCCACGTCTGGTGGCGCCTGCAAGATTCCTATGCGCCGACGGAGCTAAACTCCATCTTGCTCCATAGCCATCACGCAGACCGCGCCGCCGCCCGCTTGCAGTCTTCGATCTATGGAAAGAGAGCGCCGAGAGAAGGAGGTGGTGGTGGAGGGACGGTGGTGGTTTTCCAGAAACCGTGGATGAGCGAGGACGGGGATATCGGCGGCTAATAATTAGTCGGAACGAAGAAGCTACCCAAGGTTAAGCGGTGGAGTTGCTCGATTCTTCCACGGTGAGGACGTCAGGACCTTATGGCGCCCGCACCTAATCGTCGCCTTTTCTTCTGCTGGAGATGCACGCCGATGGGCCCACTAGCGCGGCGCGTTGACCCCTACGGATGGGTGGATACTGCTAGGCTAAACGCGATACACTGACAGATACATGGAAGGCCTCACACGCCTCGCCGTCCTTTACCTCTGCCCCCTCGTACGACAGCGCCATGGATGTGGCCGGACCCCCACCTCGTCGTCCTGCATCTATGGCTACATGCCCTCCCCCATAGCATTCTTGTCATGTGCAGTGCAGCCCGTGCCTACCAATTCGAATCTGAATCTCACTGCTTTCCTTCTTTTTCCTCAAGCGTTTTCACTCTTCAAGGACCGGTTCACTCCATTGAAGATCTGATTGGTGATTTCATGATAGATGGAGGCCGAAATCGTTTTGTTGATTTGCTCCAGGTGAATCTCCAAGCTCGTTCTTGTCTGAAAGTGCAACATAGGTTTCTTGTTCTGATTCATCGCTGGTGTTTTCGATGCAGGATGGAGTCAAGCTCTTCTCGGTCACTTCCGCACGGCAGCCGGCAGGTGGCACTGCGAGCAGGGGCGGGCTGCGGTCGAGTAGGGAGTCAAGCGGAGGTAGTCAAGAGGCAGCGGCGCTAGGATATGTCGCAGGATCCGCCGCCATTAACGGATGTTGGCTATCGGTATGGATCAGTTGTCCCCCGACGAGGGGCGCCTCCGTGCCCGCCGTCGCAGCCATGTCCGCATAGACCACGACCGCCGGATCCTTTTTATACTTCTTTTTTCTTCTGCACCTCGTATTTAAATTGCACAGGATGCTGACAGATATTCCAATGCGGTCTGTGTTGCATTATCTGGAAGCTCGTGTTAAGATTCTGCTCCTTCTTTTAAGCAAGAATTTGTGTAGGGTTTAAAAAAATTGCTCCGCTCGCCGATGCATGTTTTTGTTCATTTGGGTGCTGAATTTGTTTTTTGTTTTTACCTAAAGTTTGTCAGGAAAATAGGCTGTCGTATCTTCCATGATTGTACATCTCGAAGATCTTCATTTTTGCTGGCGTTCTTGGATGAAGGGGTTTGAGCAGAGAATGCTAGTGCAGGTGCAGCTCGCTCCTTTTCTCCTCCTAGTTAGGATCTTTCGTATCTTAAATCCTAATTCGTGAATTACATATTTACTATGGTTTTCCACCACTCAATGTAGGAGTAGCTGTACTGGACGAAGTTACTTTACCCCCATTGTCTCGATGGATGCATGATTATTATCTTTTCCTTTTCTAATAGATGGATTACTTTTTATGGGAGCCAACCAACATATCATTGCATCTTTGGCTTCCAACTCACAACTGGTTCAGCTGCTGATACTGCAAGGTTCTCCGTACTACCCGTACATGTGCTTAGTACTTGGTTATGTCGTTACTCTTATTTATTTAAAGATTTTGTAGTTCCGATAGAAGGTAGGAACACTATGCAGTTAATCCCTAATTAAATATTCATCTGCAAACTGGATAATATAGAAGTTGCTTGTTAAGGAAAGGTATATCATTATTTGAACGCCAAAAGTGTTTATTTCCAGATTTGTTTTTCAACAAGCTAGCGTGCCCCTGGTCTGCCAGATTGGCTGCTAGTTTTAACACTGTAAATGATGAAGCATTTGTTGAGTATGTTTATCCCAGTTAGTGCAATAGAACCTAATGTGAAAATGTGTCTAATTTAAGTGCAGTCCTGCCTGAAGTTCAGAGAGGTTGTCAGAGGAAGAGAATTGCTCAAATAGCTGGACAATGATAACTTGCCATTGAAGAACTGAGTTTGCTCTACCAAAGAATGCTGCTGGTATCGTTCTTAGCAAGAGCATCCTTCTGCAATTTATTTTCTCTTTAGTTGGATCTGAATTTTATTTGGTTTATCATCATGTGCAGATCTGTTTAATAGATAATCCTGGCAAGCATCATGAAGACAACACTACAAATCTAGAACAACACCTGGTCGATAGAAGCTTTTGCTACTGTTGGATTAGCAATTGGTATGTGTCGCTTAGTGATCATTAATACCTCTGGAGTATATGTAGCTTAGTGATCAGAAATAAAAAATGCATAATTACATGAAACCATGATACAAACAGGTGTGGGAAAAAAATATGATTCTAACTGGAATGTCAACAGTTCAGGAGTAATACCTCTACAAAATCGACCCAAAGCCATATGTATCTAGGGGTCTGTTTGGTTTATGGCCCCGGCTGACCTTACCAAAAGATTGGTCATGCCAATTATCTGCACATATGTTTGGTTTGTTGCCAATTTTTTGACAGCCAATGGACTAGTTGGTGTTCCCTTCACAGATTGTAGCCAAAATTTTGGCAAACTCTGGGCGTTGGAATCCTCTACCAAATATTTGGCTGACCAATTTTGGTAGGGCTGGTGCGGGCACAACCCAAACGCACCCTAGAACTGAGACAATGGTTCCAAAAGACAATATACAAGAGATGGAACAAAGAAAAACTTTTTTCAGATGGCCGGCATCTGGTTCTCTGCTCGATTTTCCTCTTGCAGTAAATCACGTCTCCTTCTCTACCTTTGTTGCTAAACCTAAAGAAGCCTACAGAACATAGAAAACACAGTTGTGCAGAAAACATAGGCTTGTAAATCTGAACAGCTCTCGATGCTATCTGACTAGCCTGCTTTGCCTTTCATATGTAGCAGAACTTAATACGTGCGCTGTTGGTTACTTTTGCTGGTGTTTTCAAAGAACTTTATACGAATCAGCGGAAATTGGACTTATTATGTTCAAAAAAAGGAGACGAACAAAATTTGTTCGGACGAAATAGCCGGATTCGAAACGACACGAGCTGGAAATGCAGTACAAGTCAGCAATAGAGGTAGGATTGGAGAGGTACGTGTGGGCCGCGGGGTGTACTACTTGCTGCAGCATTCGTACCTGGAAGGACCGGTAAGTACATGTGGTGGGGAGCAGACAAGTACCTAGCTTTTCCTGGTTGTACAGAGGAACAGTGCAAACTACCTGACATGTGCTAGGCTACGGTACATATACGCATCATGCGGTCAACACAGTGTGAGAATCTCCAGACAAATCAACGGTTGCAGATAGGGTCAGGGCGCCATAAGGTCCTGACCGAATGCGCACCCGTAGAAGGACTGTTTTAACTGACTAAACCCGTGGAGAGACAGAGAAGAGAGACGGGACAGACTTGTATAGGATCTCCCCATTAGGTAGGATCATAGGATCAACTTAGAAAAATCATACTTTGGCTATGCGAAAAAATCTGAAAATAATTAGCAACATGCATATAAGTTGTATCTACAACTCCAAGAAATTTCAGCTCAAAATCTAATCTACACTTGGAGAAACAAAAAAGACAAATTCTGTTGTGAATAGTGTCAGATCTGGTTGAATAGTATTTCACACTATTCACACCAAGATTTATCTTTTTTGTCTCTCTAAGTGTATGTCGAATTTGAAGTTGCAAATTTTTGGCATTGCATATATAACATAGATGTGTGTTGTCATTTTTTTTCAGAATTTTTGAACATGTTTTGTCTTTGTAAAAAATTAATCTCATAGATCCTATCTAAGACCTGATCCTACCTAAGTCTTCCCCGAAGAGAGACAAATCCACACGCTCATAAAGAACAGAATCTAGGCAGCTATAGCCACACCAAAACTAACACGCAGGAAACGGAGTAGCATCTCACGTGCCAAACTGCCCACCACTCACTATCAAAAAATCTTAGAGAACACCAAAACTATACACATAAAAAAGCTAGAGGAAACCAAACTATGAAAACAAGTACGTGTCAACCAATCGTTAATCCAAAGAAAAACTCAAAAATCTGTAAAAAAAGATTTTTGTTCCCAAATAATATAGTAGTTATAACATAATTATTATACGTAATTATGTTTTTCTAGCTGTCGAGCTAAATTAACTGAGCTAGTGTTGGCTCAAGATCAGAATTCCAATGGGGCAATATAAGACTCATAATCCATTTCTTTTATTTTGACTTGATCTTGACTCCAACTAAAAATGATTCTATCCTGAGCCTGGCGAGTCTAAAGCTTTTCTTGTAGCTAGTCCTAACTGCAAGTCTGGCAGCAAAGGCTTTCACTAGTAGAAAAAGGGGCTTCGATTCCTGTTTGTAATGGGCTTTAGTCCCGGATTCGTAACCGGGATTAAATATGCGCTACTAAAGGCCCCCTTTGGTCCCGGTTGCTTACGAACCGGAACTAAAGGCCCATCCACGTGGGCTGCAAACGTGTGTCGGGGCGGAGTACCTTTAGTTCCGGTTGGTGTGACCAACCGGAACTAAAGGTCTCTGCAGGTTTAGGGTTTAAACCCCTAAATCTAATTTTATTTTGTTGTGTTTTCATTTCTTTTATATTTTATTTTATGTTTTATTTTAATTTTAAAAAAATTTCAGTACACATATTTTACGCTAGTATATACACGTTACATGTTAATGCATATGAATATACAATTTCAAACAAGAAGAATTCAAGAGGAATATATAATATTCAATATCGGGTGATCATATACAACTTCAAACAAGTTTCTATATACAATTTACGGCATTAGGAGTTTTTCGTCCTCGTAATAGTGTTGTCTATTAGGATAGAGGACGTCCCTCATCAAAAATCATGCAAATTCCTCTTGAATTGGTCGGAAGCGAGCTTCTGGATTAAGCTTCTCCCGCAAGTTGATATCCTCAGCCCTCCGCTCAGAGGTATATCCCTGGATGAACTCACAAACATAGTATCCACATAGATTGGTCCCCTGTGGCTGAGTTGGAACATTAGCTAACCTTCTAAATGTTAGCAGATCTTTGAATTCACCGGTTACTTTCTTTTTGAATCGTTTCCAAACCCTGTGGGGCAAAGAAAATGAACAAGGGAGTTATTAGTTACTTGATATCAGGAAATGAACGAAAGAGGCCGATATAGTGCGCAAATGATTGAAAATAATTACTTTTGCAGCATTGCTCTTATGCCGGACCAATGCTTTGGGTTCATATTCAGAGAGTCCATGACTTCAACTCTAGAGTTGTCAAATTGAACTATTACCATAATCTAGTGGAACCTACATACACGTTACATGCATAACTCATCGATTAGACATAACATGGAGTAAACAAAATAGAATGTGCACAAGATAGAAACACTCACCCAAAATGGTAAGGAAATAGAATTTCACTTTTGAGTTCCCTGGTTTGTAAGAAACTTGTACAGATCTCTCTCGACGTCTTGGGATGATTTTGTAACAATGTCCATTAATGATATATGGGTCAATGAATCCAACATCATGGATGTTCTTTCTTTTGCATTCCCCAAGCTTCATTCTGCATAATAGCGTACACAAGAATATACTTAGGATAATATAGTGCAGGCAATGAACGAGATGAGGTAGAGATTTAATTATAGAAATAAATCACTTACAGTACGTAGCAACTCAGAAGAGATTTGTCGAGCTCGCACAGATTGAACAACTGGAACAATTCACTAATATGAACTTGTACAAAGTAATGTTTGAAGTTATGCTCCTTTCTAACTTCCGCATAAATATATTCTTTGCCGGCCTTATTTTTTTATGAAATCCTTGTACCAGAGTAGCAGATTTTGCATTTGTGTTGGTAGACTCGCTTCCTGCGCAGGCTCGACGAGAGGCCCATACGGCACATATGTAAATGCTACCTCACTTATTGGCGCATCCTCAAGGCCTAACAATGCATGAAGAGTCATACCGAACTCAGCCGCTCTTTCTTTGGCCGCCGTTACAGTCATTTGTTGTGCTCTAGCAGCTGCTAGGATAGCGAGGTCCAATAGTTCCATGTCCTTATCCATATCGGCTCTGAAGGACGTCGTAACGGAAGGATCGGCTTCCACTATGAGTGGGGATCGATTATTTTTTCTGTGCCCCAAGCTGGGAAACTTGTTTCCCGCATTTTTTTACTTGTTGGTTTCTTCTCCGCCAAGGCTTTTTCCTTCAGTAATAATGATTCTTGCCTAAGAAATTCACGTCCATAGTCGTCTGGCAGATTCTGCTGGATTTGGAACGGTGTCGTGAAAACTCCTTAGCCCACTTCGTTTGCTTCTCAGTATATACCGGCTTGGGCTCAGGCTCTTTTTTCTCCTTGACTTATGCCTTCCATTTCTCATATTGAGCAGCCGCGGCCGCATCGTTTTCCTCGACACTAACTTCCCAAGGTCTCGGGAGAAGAGGCTTCAGTGATGGCATTGGTACCTGATACGTCCAATTTGCATCACTATTCTATATCATAATTTGCTGTTATTCATTGATATATTTCATATTTGGACATAATACTTATGTTATTTCATCTATTTTGCATGTTTCATGATTATTGGAGGATCGAGCACCGGAGCCAGGATTCTGCTGGAAAAAGCACCGTCAGAATGCAATATTTCGGAAGATCAAGAGTTGACGGAAATTATACCAAAAATCCTATTTTTCCAGATGACGAAGTGAGCCAGAAGGGGGAGCTGAGGGGACCCGAGGTGGGCCCACCCCATAGGCCGGCGCGGCCCAAGGGCTGGCCGCGCCGCCCTGTGAGGAGGGGGGCCCACAGCCCCTCTCGCCTCCTTTTCTTCGCGAACTCCTTCGTCCCGAAGACCTAAGCTCCAGAGGGTACCTCGCGAAGAGTTACAGCCGCCTCTGCGAGGTGGAGAACACCAGAGAGAAAAGAGCTCTCCGGCGGGCTGAGATCCGCCGGGGAAATTCCCTCCGGGAGGGGGAAATCGACGCCATCGTCACCGCCGTAGCAATTTGGGTTTGATCTTGATTGTTTGATAGGGGAAACTCTTCCGGTATTGATTTCTACTTGTTATTGATGCTATTGAGTGAAACCGTTGAACCAAGGTTTATGTTTAGATTGTTATTCATCATCATATCACCTCTGATCATGTTCCATATGATGTCTCGTGAGTAGTTCGTTTAGTTCTTGAGGACATGGGTGAAGTCTAAATGTTAGTAGTGAAGTATGGTTGAGTAATATTCAATGTTATGATATTTAAGTTGTGGTGTTATTCTTCTAGTGGTGTCGTGTGAACGTCGACTACACGACACTTCACCTTTATGGGCCTAGGGGAATGCATCTTGTACTCGTTTGCCAATTGCGGGGTTGCCGGAGTGACAGAAGCCTAAGCCCCCGTTGGTATATCGATGCAGGAGGGATAGCAGGATCTCAGAGTTTAAGGCTGTGGTTAGATTTATCTTAATTACTTTCTTGTAGTTGCGGATGCTTGCAAGGGGTATAATCACAAGTATGTATTAGTCCTAGGAAGGGCGGTACATTAGCACAGGTTCACCCACACAACACTTATCAAAACAATGAAGATTAATTAGCCGTATGTAGCGAAAGCACTAGACTAAAATCCCGTGTGTCCTCGAGAACGCTTGGTCATTATAAGTAAACAAACCGGCTTGTCCTTTGTGCTAAAAAGGATTGGGCCACTCGCTGCAATTGTTACTCTCGCACTTTACTTACTCGTACTTTATTCATCTGTTACATCAAAACCCCCTGAATACTTGTCTGTGAGCATTTACAGTGAATCCTTCATCGAAACTGCTTGTCAACACCTTCTGCTCCTCGTTGGGTTCGATACTCTTACTTATCGAAGATACTACGATACACCCCCTATACTTGTGGGTCATCAAGACTATTTTCTGGCGCCGTTGCCGGGGAGTGAAGCGCTATTGGTAAGTGGAATTGGTAAGGGAAACTTCTACTGTTTGTGCTGATTTTATTTCTGCCTGCTGCCATAATTCATTATGGAGAGATCTCCTTTTGAATGTTTACTTGGGAAATCTGCTACTACTGCAAAGGTAGTGGATGTGGCGCCAGGTGAGGAAGAGATACCATACAAAATACCTATGAAAATTATTGAACGTGTAGTGGATAACCGTTATACAGGGGATGGAACTGTCCACCCTGGAGATCATTTACTGTTCTTGCATGAATTATGCGGTTTATTCAAGTGTGCAGGTATTGCTATGGATGAAGTGAGGAAGAAACTATTCTCTATATCGCTGTCTGGTAAAGCGGCGCATTGGTATAAATTACTGGATAATGGGGATTCTTTTGAATGGAATGATATTGTGCCCCAGTTTTATTCTAAGTTCTATCCTCCAAGTGAAATTCATAAGGATCGGAACCGCATATATAATTTTTGGCCTCATGATGGAGAGAGTATTGCCCAAGCTTGAGGGAGATTGAAGTCTTTAATGCTCAAATGCCCCATTCATGAGCTTCCTGGTAATATAATTATTGATAATTTCTATGCAAGACTTTCTTTTGAAGACAAGACCTTGCTGGATACTTCTTGTTCTGGATCATTCACGCGCAACAAAGAAGAGTTTAAAAGGGACCTTCTCAATCGGATCCAGGAAAATACTGAAGGATGGAAGATCGACAAAGATAGAGAATCAGGTATAAATTATGATTATAAATGCATTGAAGCTTTTATGGATACTGATAAATTTCGTAATATGAGTGCTACTTATGGTCTTGATTCTCAAGTTGCTGCAAATCTTTATAAAGCTTTTGCCTCTCATTATGAATTGCCTAAGAAGAATTTTGATAAGTATCATGAACCGTATAAAGATAAAATTGATTCATCTATTAATAAATGCGTTGTAGTTGAAACTGTTGATCATGTTATTCCTGAAGCTTATATTGAAAAAACTCCTTTCCCTGCTAAAATGAAGGAGTACTCTGTTATAAATAGTGTGGTTCATAAAAGTGAAAAGAAACCAATAGAACATGAAGAACAAATAAAAGTTGAACCTGTTGTGGCAATAGTTAAAGATCTTGTGACTGAAAATGTGGAGGATGGTCATATTATTTTCTGTGAAGATGCTTCTAATATTGTTTCACATCCTAATAAGTCTAAGAAAGCTAGTGTTCCTATGCTATCTGTTAGAATTGGAGATCATTGTTATTATGGTTTATGTGATATTGGTGTAAGTATTAGTGATATTCCTTATGAGCTTTACACGGAGATTATGCACGAAATTGGTTCTTGTGAACTTGAAGATATTGATGTGGTTATTCAGCTGGCTAATAGAGAAACTATTTCTCCAATTGGTATTGTTCGAGATGTGGAAGTTCTATGCGGTAAGATTAAATATCCTGCTGACTTTTTGGTACTTGGTTCTGCTGCTAGTGAATACTGTCCTATCATTTTTGGTAGACCTTTTCTAAATACTTGTGGAGCTATTATAGATTGCAAGAAAGAGAAAATTTTGACTAAATTTGCTGGTGAATCTTATGAGTTTAACTTCTCTAAATTTATCAAAACTCCTTATAAAATTGATCCGCCTAATAATGATTTTAAATTTGAACAGTGTGCATCTATTTCTCTTGCTCCTAATAATCCTTTGCAGCAACATTTGGAGAATATCGAGAGTGAAGTTTTTAGGAAAGAAAGAGATGAGCTTGATGAAATTTTCCTTCGTCAACCTATTCTTAAGCATGATTTACCGGTAGAAGATCTGGGTACAACACCGCCACCAAAGGAAGATCCTGTCTTTGATTTAAAACCATTGCCTGATAATCTTAAATATGCTCATATTGATGATAAGAAAATATATCCCGTTATTATTAGTTCTAAGCTTTCAGAGTTTGAAGAAGAAAGATTATTGGAAATACTGAAGAAGCACCGAGGAGCTATTGGCTACACTCTTGATGACTTGAAGGGGATTTCTCCCTCTATTTGCCAACACGCCATTAATATGGAAAATGATGCGAAGCCTGTTGTTGAACCTCAGCGTCGTCTAATTCCTAAGATGAAGGATGTGGTAAGAAATGAGGTATTAAGACTTCTTGAAGCTGGTATTATATATCCTATTGCTGATAGTAGATGGGTTAGTCATGTGCATTGTGTTCCTAAGAAAGGAGGAATGACTGTTGTGCCTAATGATAATGATGAGCTCATACCTCAAAGAGTAGTTGTAGGGTATAGAATGTGCATTGATTATCGAAAAGTTAATAAAGTTACTAAAAAGATCATTACCCTTTGCCTTTATTGATCAAATGTTAGAAAGGTTATCTAAAAATACCCATTTTTGCTTTCTTGATGGTTATTCTGGGTTTTCACAAATTGCTGTTAAAACTAAGGATCAAGAGAAAACCACTTTCACTTGTCCCTATGGAACTTATGCTTATAGACGAATGCCTTTTGGTTTATGTAATGCTCCTGCTACTTTTCAAAGATGCATGTCTGCTATTTTTCATGGCTTTTGCGAGAGTATTGTAGAGGTATTCATGGATGATTTTTCTGTCTATGGGAATTCTTTTGATAATTGCTTGCGGAACCTTGATAAAGTTTTGCAGAGATGTGAAGAAACTAACCTTGTTCTTAATTGGGAGAAATGCCACTTTATGGTTAATGAAGGAATTGTATTGGGACATAAAATTTCCGAGAGAGGTATCGAAGTTGATAGAGCTAAAGTTGAAGCAATTGAGAAGATGCCCTATCCTAGGGATGTTAAAGGTATTCGTAGTGTTCTTGGTCATGCTGGGTTTTATAGGAGGTTTATTAAAGACTTCTCCAAGATTTCAAAGCCTCTTACTAATCTTCTTCAAAAAGATGTACCTTTTGTTTTTGATGATGATTGTAAGGAAGCTTTTGAAACTCTAAAGAAAGCCTTAACAACTGCTCCTATAGTTGAACCTCCTGATTGGAACTTACCATTTGAAATTATGTGTGATGCTAGTGATTTTGCTGTAGGCGCTGTTCTTGGACAATGAGTAAATAAAAAATTGAATGTTATTCATTATGCTAGTAAAACCCTTGATGCTGCTCAAAGAAATTATGCTACTACTGAAAAGGAATTGTTAGATGTAGTCTTTGCTTGTGATAAGTTTAGATCTTATATTGTTGATTCAAAAGTTACTATTCATACTGATCATGCTGCAATCAGATACCTTATGCAAAAGAAAGATGCTAAGCCAAGGCTTATTAGATGGGTACTTCTGTTGCAAGAATTTGATTTACATATTGTAGATAGGAAAGGTGCTGATAATCCTGTTGTTGATAATTTGTCTAGATTGGAAAATATTGCTTATGATCCTGTTCCTGTTAATGATAGTTTTCCAAATGAACAATTGGTTGTAATAAAGGTGAGCTCGCGAGACAGTCCTTGGTATGCTGATTATGCTAACTTTATTGTTTCCAAGTACTTGCCTCCAACCTTTTCAGCTCAGCAAAGGAGGAAATTCTTTTATGACTTGAGGCATTATTTCTGGGATGACCCACACTTATATAAAGAAGGAGTGGATGGTATTCTGCGAAGATGTGGTCCCGAATATGAACAGCAAGAGATATTAAGTAAATGTCATGGTAGTGCTTATGGAGGACATCACGCCGGAGATAGAACCGCGCAAAAGGTTCTACAATCAGGTTTTTATTGGCCGACTCTCTTCAAAGATGCAAGGAAGTTTATCTTATCTTGTGATGAATGTCAAAGGGTTGGTAATATCTCCAGACGCAATGAAATGCCTATGAATTATACTCTTGTTATTGAACCGTTCGATTGTTGGGGATTTGACTTCATGGGACCTTTTCCCTCTTCAGAAGGTAACACTCATATACTTGTTGCTGTTGATTATGTTACTAAATGGGTGGAAGCCATACCTACAAAATGTGCTGATGGTGAGACCTCTTTAAGAATGCTTTTAGATATTATTTTTCCTAGATTTGGAGTTCCTAGATATATTATGACTGATGGAGGTTCTCATTTTATTCATGGTGGTTTTAGAAAAACTCTTGCTAAATATGGTATTAATCATAGAATTGCTTCCGCTTATCATCCTCAAACTAGTGGGCAAGTAGAATTATCAAATAGAGAGATTAAATCTATCTTGGAAAAGACTGTTAATTAAACTAGAAAGAATTGGGCTAGTAAATTGAAGGATGCACTATGGGCCTATAGAACTGCTTATAAAAACCCCATGGGAATGTCACCTGATAAAATGGTTTATGGGAAAGCTTGTCATTTACCTTTAGAACTAGAGCACAAAGCTTATTGGGCAGTTAGAGAATTAAATAAAGATCCTAAACTTGCCGGTAATAAGAGGTTGTTGCAATTGAGTTCTCTAGATGAATGGAGAAGTGAAGCTTATGAAAATACTAAACTCTTTAAAGAGAAAGTTAAAAAATGGCATGATAGAAGGATTATTAAAAGAGAATTTAATATTGGGGATAAAGTCCTATTGTATCGGTCTCGTCTCAGATTCTTTGCAGGGAAATTACTCTCGAAGTGGGAAGGACCATATGTTGTTGAGGAGGTGTATCGTTCAGGAGCAATTAAAATTAGCTCTATCCAAGGCAATGCCACACAAGTGGTGAATGGACAAAGACTCAAGCATTATATCTCAGGTGATTCTTATAATGTAGATATTGATATTATTCGAGTGGAAACACCGGAGGCTTTCATCAAAGGACAAATTGACAGTCCGCCAGAACTCGACTTTGAATAGGTAACCGTACTGGTAATGAAAAGTTCGCGATTTACTTTCCGAACAATGTTTTTGCTGTTTTTGGAAAATATGAAAAATTACGAGATCGAAACGGAGTGGAGGAGACGCACGAGGGCGTGCCCTCATAGGCCGGCGCGGGCCCCAGCCAGGCCGCGCCGCCCTATGAGCTGGCCGCCTCGTCGCCCCTTTCCGACTCTGGTTCGACCTGGTACTTTCCTTTTGTCGTGAAAATTTCTGCTATATAATCCCCCGGACCCCTGGACGTCCGTATATCATTTTCTCGACGTGTTTTGTTTCGAGCTGTTTCTGCCAGGATCTATTTTCAGTTTAGAAGCACCATGGTCTCCAAGAACAAGGGCAAGGAGCTTTCGGATGAAGATATTCAAGATCCCGAGTGGAAAGAGGAGGACAAGAACGTCAAGGAAGAGGATGAAGAAGAGGTGGAGGAAGACTCGCGCGCACACCCGCGTGCTACCATCGCAAGCATCAAGGTGGTGGATAACCCTTTTAGTGCAAACAGGAGCGCAAGAATTCGCACCGGAGGAAGGGTTCCACGTCATTACCTAGCTCAGAAGACATCTTCTTCAGGCACTCACCATCCCTTCCGCAATCTAATTTTCAATAGTCAAATTGAAAGGGTTCCCAGGGAAGCATTGCCTAGCAATTGGGATATAGATCGTTCTAACACTGCAGGAAGGGTGAAGCCTGAGGGTGAAGAGTGGGGAAATAACTCCAAGAGTTGGGACTCGCCGTCGGACATACTTCTTAACCGCGTCGAGCACAATTCGGAGATGATTCGCAACCTCACGCACAAGATTGATGAGCTTCAGGAGCTTGTTGAGAAGCTTGCCAGGAATTCATCACCACCATCGCCGAAGGAGTAATTCATCATCGGTATTGGCATCCCCTTGGTTTATTCCAAGCTTGGGGGAGTGCCGCGGTATCACATCATCACTATCTTTTACTTTTTACTGTCAAGTAGTGTCATATCATGAGTAGGGAAGTTATCATATAAGATGGGTTGCAGTTTGGAAGTATCTCTCCTTTAGTTGGTTGTCTATGTATCCCTTGGTGTGAGTTATCGTTATGGAATATTAATGAGAAGTCTTATCATTTACATATTACACATCTTATTTTAGTTTGCAATCTCTATTATATGATTTATCTTGTTGTTAGTATTGGTATCACTTTGGGAGCATTGAATAAATCTATTTGGTTTTGGCAAACTTAGCATTTGTCAATAGCAACAACACTTTGAGGTTTAAATAGAAAAGAGGAATACATGCAGTTGTTTCATTGTCTTTCTTTCTTGTTAGCTCATAGCTTATTATTCTGAAGTTAAAACTGTTTGTGCTTACAAGGAAGATGCATGATTATTTCTATCACATGTATATTTGTTTGTTTCCCTCGACTCTTATGCTTGCTAATTAACCTTGCTAGCCAAAGACCTGTACTGAGAGGGAATACTTCTCGTGCATCCAAACCTAAACCCAAACCTATGCCATTTGTGTCCACCATAACTACCTACTACATGGTATTTTCTGCCATTCCAAGTAAATACTTCGTGTGCTACCTTTAAACAATTCAAAATTTACTATCTCTTATTTGTGTCAATGTTTTATAGCTCATGAGGAAGTATGTGGTGTTTTATCTTTCAATCTTGTTGGGCAACTTTCACCAATGGACTAGTGGCTTCATCCGCTTATCCAATAATTTTGCAAAAAGAGCTGGCAATGGGATTCCCAGTCCCAAATTAATTAATCTAAATAGACACTCCTCCATGGTATGTGATTGATGGACGGCACCCGAAGGATTCGGTTAGCCATGGCTTGTGTAAGCAAAGGTTGGGGGGAGTGTCATCATAATAAAACTAAAATAAAAAGGCACTCCTTCATGGTATGAGATTGTTGGCAGGCACCCGAGGATTCGGTTAGCCATGGTTTGTGAAAGAAAGGTTGGAAGGAGTGCCACACAAAATAAAAATAAAATGGGAGCCGCTCTTTGAAGGTTTGTCTGGCAAGGGGGTTAGAGTACCCGCTACCAGTCGTTGACAACAACAAACACCTCTCAAAATGTTACTTTTATTCTCTTTATATGATTTCAAAACTGAAAAAGCTCTAGCTCATGATTTAATCCCTGCTTCCCTCTACGAAGGGCCTGTCTTTTACCTTATGTTGAGTCAGTAAACCTATTTCCCTCCATCTTAAGCAAGCATTTGAGTTGTTGTGATCAAACCATTATATTGTGATTTGCTTCATCATGTCTTTTACTCTTCCTTGTTTAGCACAAGTTTTATCTAAATGAATATAGCTTTGCAAGTTATCAATGATCATGAGGAGACTATTATGATTGAGTATGCAAGTTGTGCCATATAAACTTTAACATGAGAGCGCTGCTCAATAAGATAAGTATAATCTGTTAATTGTTCTCTGACCAAGAACGAAGTTTGCCATTACCAACTATGATTTCTTATGCACCTTTATTTGTGATTACCTTATACTTGTTTCAAGTTGAGTTATATGAGGAAGTTGTTTACTAGAATGTCTTGTGTGAATGAATATGATGCTTCTTGTCCGTATTTTTTTTATCGACTATTCACTCCATAAACATGTGGTCCTGTTTACCGAGTTCAGTTTCGCTTGGGGACAAGCGAAGTCTAAGCTTGGGGGGAGTTGATACGTCCAATTTGCATCACTATTCTATATCATAATTTGTTGTTATTCATTGATATATTTCATATTTGGACATAATACTTATGTTATTTCATCTATTTTGCATGTTTCATGATTATTGGAGGATCGAGCACTGGAGCCAGGATTCTGCTGGAAAAAGTACCGTCAGAATGCAATATTTCGGAAGATCAAGAGTTGCCGGAAATTATACCAAAAATCCTATTTTTCCAGATGACGAAGTGAGCCAGAAGGGGGAGCTGAGGGGACCCGAGGTGGGCCCACCCCATAGGCTGGCGCGGCCCAAGGGCTGGCCGCGCCGCCCTGTGAGGAGGGGGGCCCACAGCGCCTCTCGCCTCCTTTTCTTCGCGAACTCCTTCGTCCCGAAGACCTAAGCTCCAGAGGGTACCTCACGAAGAGTTACAGCCGCCTCTGCGAGGCGGAGAACACCAGAGAGAAAAGAGCTCTCCGGCGGGCTGAGATCCGCCGGGGAAATTCCCTCCGGGAGGGGGAAATCGACGCCATCGTCACCGCCGTAGCAATTTGGGTTTGATCTTGATTGTTTGATATGGGAAACTCTCCCGGTATTGATTTCTACTTGTTATTGATGCTATTGAGTGAAACCGTTGAACCAAGGTTTATGTTCAGATTGTTATTCATCATCATATCACCTCTGATCATGTTCCATATGATGTCTCGTGAGTAGTTCGTTTAGTTCTTGAGGACATGGGTGAAGTCTAAATGTTAGTAGTGAAGTATGGTTGAGTAATATTCAATGTTATGATATTTAAGTTGTGGTGTTATTCTTCTAGTGGTGTCGTGTGAACGTCGACTACACGACACTTCACCTTTATGGGCCTAGGGGAATGCATCTTGTACTCGTTTGCCAATTGCGGGGTTGCCGGAGTGACAGAAACCTAAGCCCCCGTTGGTATATCGATGCAGGAGGGATAGCAGGATCTCAGAGTTTAAGGCTGTGGTTAGATTTATCTTAATTACTTTCTTGTAGTTGCGGATGCTTGCAAGGGGTATAATCACAAGTATGTATTAGTCCTAGGAAGGGCGGTACATTAGCACAGGTTCACCCACACAACACTTATCAAAACAATGAAGATTAATTAGCCGTATGTAGCGAAAGCACTAGACTAAAATCCCGTGTGTCCTCGAGAACGTTTGGTCATTATAAGTAAACAAACCGGCTTGTCCTTTGTGCTAAAAAGGATTGGGCCACTCGCTGCAATTGTTACTCTCGCACTTTACTTACTCGTACTTTATTCATCTGTTACATCAAAACCCCCTGAATACTTGTCTGTGAGCATTTACAGTGAATCCTTCATCGAAACTGCTTGTCAACACCTTCTGCTCCTCGTTGGGTTCGACACTCTTACTTATCGAAGATACTATGATACACCCCCTATACTTGTGGGTCATCAGTACCCTTGTGGTTTTAGGTACATAAGGCTTCGGGTTAATAGGCCAGGAGGGGGTTGCCTTGTTGTCATCTGTAACCCCCTGCTTTTGCTTCTTCATCGGAGGTGGACTGGGTGGTGGTGTACCCGCCGGAGGTGGACTGGGGGCGGCGTCTGCTTACCCGCCGAAGGTGGATTGTGGGGCGGCGTTAGTTGACGTGAAGGAGGTGTAGGTTGACAAGGTATTAACTTGTCAATGCCTACGGGTTGTAGACTAGGGTTTAGTTATAAGTAGAGGACAAGTAGATCTCGAAGGTTTCAGTCGAAAAGTACTCGACGATATGAAAACTAGGGTTTGTGAGACAATGATTCGATGCTTTCTTTGTCCCTCGACTCCCCCTTATATAGGAGGTGGAGCCGAGGGATTCTTGATGTACAAGTTACAGAGTCTGGGAGGGTTTCCAACTCATCCCGCAAGATTACAAATATTATCTCCTAATACAACTCTAGCTTTCCTTAATAGCAATTTGGGCTTCCGATTCTTCTTATTCTTCGAGTCGTGGGCCTTCAGTAAACCCCGAGTACTATCTTCGGCAGGCCCATTGGGGATGCCTATGTCAGTAGCCCCCGAGATTTTGCTTGAATCGTAGAGTCAGGGAAAATCTCCACTGTTATATTTACTCGATAGCTTTGAACTTCTCCATATTTCTCTGCATATGAATTTCTATATTGTACAGGGATAATGGTAGTTGGGGCTAGTTCATCTGACGGATCAGGTACTAGTTAACTGCTCTAGTGGCAATTCGCAAAAACCTACTTCAAGATCACGTCCCTGTACATGATCTCGGGATACTGGTGTAAACTTCGACAGGTGCCGCTTAAGGTCTTACCATTCTGTTGAGTTCCAGTCATATTTATCGGGTACCTAACGCGTCCGTTAGGATTTTTCTTCGTATCTGTTGATACGGATAAAAGTAGCAAACCGATGTCAGAGACGGCGCCACGCCACACAGAACGGATCTGGGGTCTTACCTTCGCAAAGTTTTGCGGCATTCAGAAATTGTTCGCAACTTTGGCGTTCTGAGAATATATTGTCGAGTGCTTTTTCGGCTGTTGGAATAGCACATTTTATTGAGTCAACGGATGACTTATATTTCTCTCCCGATGGGAGTATATTTCGAGTTATGTATATAACTCGAAATATGCTCACTTTTTCTTCTTCTTTTTCTCTCTCTTTTTTATAACTTCATCGGGCACGCGAACAGCGTTCCCGATGGGAGTAGCCCCCGGGGCTACAACCAAGGACTTGTGCTTGGGTGTAGGCTCCACGCCTTATGTCGCTATATTTTTCACCTGTCGCATAATTTTTCAAATCTCTCGGGTGCGCGAACAGCGCTCCCGATGGGAGTAGCCCCCGAGGCTATGAGCAAATATTTGTATTTGATCATAGGCTCACGCCGTTTCTATTTTGTCTTTTTCGAATTTTTTCATTTTTCCAAAGTATCCCCCGAGCATTTGATCAAAAACTTGTATTTGATCAAAAGCTCTCGAAATGATCAATATTCTTCTACTGTCGTCCTTTTCACGAAGTTGCATAGTCGAGTTTTTCCTTTATCCAAATGACATCATTGCTGACGATAGCCACGACCAATTTTCTCTCTCTCTATCTTGCGGGCCCAAAAACTTCATCAGTTTGACACGTCGTGCAAGTGGGGGACACACGTTCTCCGCTTTTCCTGGCGCACGTACTGTAACGCTTGCATGGCGAAATTACTTTTTTACCCTTGCTCCACGTGTACACCATCTGCCTCATACTTTTCCCATCCAACGGTGCGCTGATTCGCCGCACCTCTATTTAAGGTCTTCATCTTCTTCCTTCCGCACTTTCTCTTGCGCCGCTCCTCTGCTCTCCTCTGCAAAAATCTCCTCTTGCGCCCCATAGCTCCTTGAGCTCAACCGCTCTCACGCTGTACTCCTGCGCCATTGTTGATGCCACCGCGCAGATTGACCAGGCACAGCACTCCTGAATCGAAGATGGCTTCTGCAGATCTGGGGAGCGCTGAGTGGGAGATATCCAAAATCTCTGCCCAAGACATTAACCTGCTGAAGAAACTGGGGATCAGCAAGAAACCAGACACGCTACGCTTCCCCAGCGAAGAGAGCTACCCAACCCCTCCAATGGAGTATCAGGTTAGTTTTGTTGATCATCTCATCCGTGGCCTCTCTGCCCCCATTCACAATTTTCTTCGGGGGTTGCTTTACGTTTACGGATTGCAACTTCATCATCTCACTCCCAACTCTATCCTCCATATTTCCATCTTCATCACTCTTTGCGAATCCTTCCTCGGCGTCCAGCCTAACTGGGCGTTATGGAAACGCATCTTTTTGTGTCGCCGTAATGGCTCTGCCAATGTCGCCTATAACATAGGCGGCATTGCTATCTGCGTTCGCCCTGATGTCGAATACTTCGATGTCAAATTCCCTGACTCAGTTCAAGGGTGGCGCAAAAAGTGGCTGTACATCCATGAGGAGAATCATGGGTCTATCGAAGACAACATTCCTCCTTTTGATGGTGCCGAAAAAATCTATCGCCGTCGGTCCTGGGATGCAGAGGCTACCGACGAAGAAAAAACGGCGACGGAGGCACTGATGACTCGCATCCACGAGCTTCAAAGTACCCGCGGTCAAGAACTGTCGGGTATCCAAATCACGGCATATTTCCTTAGGATCAGAGTGCAGCCTCTGCAAGCTCGCAAAAATCCCCTCTGGAAGTATGCTGGCGACAAGGATGTGGATCGCCTGTCGGTGGATTTGCCGGTCAAGGACTTAGAAAAACTTGTCCGAAAAATCTCCTCCCTCAACAAGAAAGATTCTATCCCCTCTTCTTGTCGCGTAAAACCATATAGCGCCACCAATGCGCTCCCCAAGGTAACCTTTGTCTAGACTATTTTTCAACTTGCTCATTTTTGTTTGGCATCCTTTGCATAACTCTTTTATCGACATCCCCCTTTTTTTATAGAACCATCCAAATCTTGTTTCTCTTCCTCCCCTTCCCGAAGGTGGAGAAGTTGAAGAACGAGCCGTTGTCACCGACGACAACCATGGTGCTTCTCGCCCTGAGAGTGAAGCCGCGGGTTCTCGAAAATCTGCGGTATCCTCTGAAAAAGATAATGGATCCGAGGCTACCGGATCGGCACACTCTCCTCCTCCCGCTGTTTCCCCAAGGAACAAGAGGAAAAGGGATGAGGTTGTTGACTCTAGCCCCTCCAAGACCAGCACTCCTGCTGACGAAGAAGTTGTTCCTACTGAAAAGAGGACAACTTTCGACCCTTACGCCGATGCTCTCATCAGCTCGTAAGTTCTTATCGCTGTTTTATTGCTCACTATTGATTACTTTGACTATATTGATTAATGTCCTGCCGCCTCTTTTGTAGTGATGACGAGGATGAAATTCAACCTGTTGACGCGACTGCTCGAACGAGTACGTCTCGTACTTTAGTTATTTCTGAAGCTCATCCTGATGGGGATGAATCTTCGCCTCCTCCTCAAGATGCAAAGCATCCAACACCAGTCGCAAGCCCCCAAGCCTCTTCACCGGAGAGGGCTAGGACAGAACTATCCACGGACCCTGTCCTGGTGGCCAATACGTCCGCGACTCCTTCACTGGATGACGTAAGTTTTTCTCTTCTTTCTTTTCGTCTCGACGTTTGTCAATATTTGCCTCTTCCCTCTATTTTATTTTAATTGCTGTCGAATTTTCACCTTCTATATTGACTTCTTTTTTCCTTTGGTTTGCTCTCCAGCCCGTGATGCAATCATTTATTCGCCTTGGTACCCAATTCATCGGGTACCGTGATCATGCGAATAAACTGGAAGGTACTGTTTTTCCCTTGCCCTCTTTGCTGCATACTCCTTTAGTATGTTTGTTGTGACATTTTACCGTTGTTTGTTTTCTCCAGAAAATCTTGCCGAAGCCAACAAACGTGCTGACGCTCTTGCAATTAAATTAGAGCAAAGCGAATCAGCTCGTAAGAAGGCTGAAGCAGATGCTGCCTCTGTCGAAGACCTCCGAAAAAGGCTTCATGACGCGGAAACTTCTTTGAGCGAGCATATAACCGAACAATCTGCTCATGAAAAAGCAATTATTAAGCTCTTGGAATCGCAAAGCCGTCGCTTTGTCAGTAAGTGCCCGAGCTATTTTGCATTCCTTGGACTTGCTTTTCTTTACTCCTTTGTTGATCAATAAATTTTTTCCTCGACAGGGAAAACGTCTCAAGAATATGAACTTGAAGATCCCGACAATGATCCCCTTCTTGACGCACTTTCTTTCCTTGAGTTTCACGGAGATGAAGCACGCGAAGGCCTTACTGAGGCTAGGGAAGGATTGTCGCGGCTCTACCCTTACTTCTTCCCGAAGAAAAAGGAACCCGCAACTTTTCTTGCTCTTGCCAAGTGCTTCAATCCCCCAGAAGATCTAGGACTTAAACTTCGCCAAGAAAATATGAAGATTGCCGTTGAAAGCACTATTGCCCTGGTTGCTGACAGCTAGCAAAGCGTCGACTGGACCAAAGTTGGCGACACACAGGAGATGGAGACCACGAAATGGCAATCGCTGATCAGGGTTGCAAAGCCTAACTCAAAGAAGATCCTCGCCTATCTTGGATGCAAGCCGACTCCTACTCCTAGCTCGTCGAAGCCGGAGGTCTAGTAGAATGCCCTATCTTTTTTTTACTGTTTCTTTTGATGTTGCCATCGCAATAGCTTTGGCGACAACTGTCGTAGTAGTTCTTTTGAAGACTCCTTCTGTAATAGCTGTGTAAATTTTCCGAAGATCAATGGAATTCTGTTTTGCGTGATCATTGATACTGAAATTTTCTTTTCTAGTTGATATTTGATAACTACTCCACGAATCCTCATCCTACCGATACTATTCCTGCTTCCTCCTTCTCGAAGAAAACGCGTGTCGATGATAACCTTATCGAAGGTTCTTCAAGTAAACACTCCTCGCAAGATTTGCAAGAACTTCGCCAACAACTTCAATCCATGAAAAAGCAAATTCTTGCGATGATGGAGCAATCCCGCAAAGCATCTGAAAGAGAGGAACTTGCTCTTCAACAAGCTCGAGAAGCCGTAGCTGCCAAGGAAGCCGCCGTTTCTGAAGCTGAAAAGGCAACCACTCGAGAAAATTTCATGCTTGAATTGATGAATGAAGCCAGTGCTGATATGTCCGGTATGCTTTTTCAAACCAAAACTTCTTCTATCTTTCTGCTGTATCTTTTTTGAATTTTTCGTGCTATCGCCAAATAGGTTCCTTTCTCGACGCTGCTGCTGAAGACGAAAGGGTAAACGCGAGGACCAATCTTCTCGTTAACCTTTCTCTTGACCATGGTTGTTTATTCTGGGCCAATCCAGAACAAACCCGACAGATTGTCAGGTTTCAAGACCGCGCCTGTCAGGTTCGCGATTTCCTTGATCTCTCCACTAGAACACTCTCCCTTGTTTACAAGACAATGTTTCCTCGGGACGAGGCGCCCGAGACTCTTCTTGGTTTGATGGAAAAATTTCGGGATGCTCCTCGTATTCATAATTTTGTACGAGCTCAATTGACTGTTGGAGCAAGATTCGCCATGATCATGATACAGATCTGTCATCGAAAGTTAGACCTGACGAAGATTGTTTCCAAATGTCTGGCCAAGAAGTCGAAGCGCAAAAGTAACGTTGATGAAATCAATGATATTGTGACTCCTGTAGCCGAAGAAATGATGGACGAACTTCTTCGGATGGACTCTGAATTTTTTGTCAAAGGGAGCTATGCTGATCACAAGACGACTGCTGGAAATAACAAAGGTCTATCCATAGATAGTATATTAGGCATTTGACTGAATTGTACTATATTGCAAGAAATCATGTTTATATTTTTTGTCGAATTCTTTGAAGAAGTTGTCTATATTGTGAAGTGTAATCTATATTGCAAAGCCCCCGAGCCTTTGGCCGGAGCTTATACTATTTTGTCTCGATGAGTTTTGCTATTTTGCGAGAATATATATATTTTGCTGTCGTGGATTATGAGCCCCCGAGCCTGTCGACGAAAAAAGATGTATATCACCAATATCTTTTACTATATTGCAGCACCGCGAGCCCGCCTCATTAAAAACCTTTCCAGCCCCACTCGGTGCCCTGAAAAGGAAAAGAGTGCATCTGAAAACTCGCGGGCGTTTCAGTACATTGTATTTTTACAAAGGAGGACTATATTTTGACTCTAAGCGTAGAACCGCCCGAGCTGCGCCACATTCCAGGGGTTTTTCTCGGGAACCCCTGTCTTCTTGTCCTTGATCCTGTATGCTCCTCCTTCGATTACTTCTGTGACGATGTAAGGGCCAAGCCATGGTGACTCGAGTTTTTCAGTACTTTGTTGATTGAGTCGTAGGACTAAATCTCCGACCTGAAAAGATCTTGGCCGCAGCCGTCGACTGTGGTAGTTTTTCAAGTCTTGCTGGTACTTGGTGACCCGTGATAGTACTTCATCTCGAGCTTCATCGAGTGCATCGACATCGTCCTCCAATGCTCTTCTTGAAGTTTCCTCGTCATACTCTGTGACTCTTGGGGAATCATGCTCTATTTCGATTGGTAATACTGCCTCAGCTCCATGGACCAGGAAGAACGGAGTTTCCTGTGTCGCTGTATTTAGCGTTGTTCGAATACTCCACAAAACACTTGGTAGCTCTTCTGGCCAAGTATGTCGAGCTTTTTCCAGCGGTCCAAGTAAGCGCTTCTTGATGCCGTTGCAGATGATACCATTGGCTTTCTCGACTTGACCATTGGTTTGCGGGTGCCCAACTCATGCGAAGTGCAATTTGATGCCTACTTCTGCACAGTACGCCTTGAATTCCTTGGATGTGAAATTGCTGCCATTGTCTGTGACGATGCTGTGAGGTACTCCAAATCGAAAAACGATGCTCTTCACGAATTTTATTGCTGACTGTGGGGACCCCGGACTAGCTGTCCGAAATACCCTGTTATGTATACAGTTCACGTTCCCATGATCAGTGTGCCGTGAACACATAACCGAACTGATATCAAATTACATCATCCTTTACAAAACGGAATAAGAAAATTACAATAAGGTCACATGACCCATCTTTACAAGATAGCCTCGAATGGCCTAATCTAATCATCAGAGTAGCAGAATCACTTCAGCAGCGTAGAGCCCAAGTCATCTGCCTTAACCCTACAGTAACCGATCGGGAAGACGTTCCTAGCTCGCATAGACGTCGTCAACTCCTTCTTCATCTGTCGAAGTCCTCCAGGTCTGGCCAAGTAAATAGCCAGGGACAAAGCCGTGAGTACATTTGAATTGTACTCGCAAACCATCAAGAAGGTGATAACAATTCTAACCAAAGAAGACAAGAGAGGAAGAATAGTTTCTCTGGTGGATATAGCATGTGAAAGAGAATCAGTTTCTCTTGTGGATATAGCATGTGAAAGAGAATCAGTTTCTCTTGTGGATATAGCATCCCACATCACAGTTGAAGGGGACACTAAGAAAGTCCTATGACATCTCTATATCTTTGTTAAAGCAGAGTTCCTCTACATGAAACACTAGGAAGGGTCACCCTCTTTTGTTTCATTTTTCCTCGACCATCTCCACATGGTCGGCACACCATCTTTCCCGTACCCTTCCGGTACTTCCAACACACATTTCCTTTGGAAATCATTTTCAAAACCAAAACTCGACACAGCTCTGTAACGGCCATCCCAACCGTCCATGACCGCGGACGCGGCTATTCGAATAGTTTTGACTCTGCAGAGTTTGCACACTTTCACCACAACTATCCGGATACCTATCGTGTGGGCATCATCCCCGCATAACGACATATGCCACGACGGATACCCGGACATAACCTTTCGCCCATTCGACTTAACACGAGGTCCTACCCTATGGAGTATGTACCTCCCCGGCACCGTGGCAGCTCACCTCCTCTAGAGCGTGGCTCCACCGCCAAGCCAGGAGACCCATAGTGTCTTCCGGACGGGTCAGCCCCGAAGGCCTCCCGTTATACTATTGTCCCACCCATGACAACCCGGACTCGGGGGTAACCGTACCCTTGTATAGTTGTGCGGTGCCTCATGCTAAGAAGAACAAACGTCAAGTTAAGCCCCGTGCCCACGTTGGAGTAGCTATGGTTGCGCTGTGTAATTGTTCCGGGCGAATACAAAGAACCATGTGTCGTTTTTCTCAAAAACCCAAGTCACACACACTTTCCTCTTTCCAACCATCTTTGTAAAGATCCTTTCCTTTCATAAACCATACGCTTGGGTAAGATTGCCTCACCCAAGGTTTTCATAAACATTTACAACAAGGTAAACCTTGAGGGGTTCCCAACCTAAAGTTTCATGAGTTGAACTAATACAACACTATGGCCGAGATGAGGGTCATCACGCCATTGAGGGTATGAAAAAGAGGTATTGGAGTGGATCATACTTGCTTGAGCTAAGCATGTATTATGACAACACAAGAGGAAAGATACGTTCAGATTTGTGGTGCTATCCAACCCAATCAATAGATAGGGATGAGAATTGACCAACACCAACACCATTAAGGGAATCAGGCATACTCATCACAATTTGAGAATACACCAAAAACATGGTATTGATACTTCTACACTAGAAGGGGGTGTAGCATGAATCTTGTCCCGAGGTGGAACATATTCAAGCTAAATATAGAAAACAAGTTGGATAGCAATGGCCATGATACCATACACCCAACCAATTACCAAGACCTTGACAAGATAAAACTACTAGAGGTACCATCCTTGCATCCAAGCATAGATGACAACAATATGGAGATCATCACACATAGAACCAAGATGCTATTGATAGCACAAGATGACATCCAAAGAGACATCATATCAGAGATCAAAAGATGGCTTGCCTTGGCTTATTTGTCCCTGGACTTCTTCAACTTCATCAATATAAGAATCCCGCCAATATAAATAAAATCCTTGTCCGAACCACTTCTTCTTCTTCTCCGGAATCGTTCGCATCTATCGTCGGAAAATATAAAAGGAACACAATCAATCACATTGCACCAATCATAACAAGCATGCAACATTCAACAATCAACAAGCAATAGCCAACCACTCTACTAGGGGATATCATACTAAGGACTCACGGTTATTTCAAAACAACTTAACAAAAACAATTTATTTCACGTAATAAAAACATGAGGGCCTAACAAATTACCAATTGCCTCTCTTGGCTATCACCAAGGCATAAGTCAATATCCCTTGGTAGATAACACCACAAAGAAGGCAGGTGCACTGGTTTGGAATCAAAAACATTCATATTTTATTTTCAAACATTTTTGGAAAAGTAGGAAATCATTTTCCTATCCTATTTGGCTTGCATAACACTACCCAAAAATAGGAAGTAACCATTATACCGCACCATTTGAAAATCTTAAGCCAAACAATAGAACTTGGTTTAATATTGGAAGGTTTTATTTGGAAAGAATAAAACATAGGTTGGCTATTTTTAAAACAAAATGATGGCAAGGGTTTTGAATAATTCAAAAAGATTTTTAATTCTAAAATTGCATGTGACACACACACACTTGTAAACAGAGACATATTTTCATAAACAGAGACTATTAGTATTTTTCCAAAATGGACAGTAACAAAACAAGATTAGCACAATTGGATTCATTCAAAAATATTAATCCTACAATTTTAGGAATTTGAAATACTAATCAGAAAACAGTGATCATGTTTAATTCATTAAAAATTGTACAAAAATCATAAAACTACAAGGTCAGTGGCATTGGAAGGGTAATTAAATTTGTGAACTAATGCAATTGGTTTCACTCGATTCGGACTAGTAGATCTCTAGATATTCACAAAATAGTGTTACTGGTTTCTATCCAATTTTAACAGCAAATTTCAAAAATTAAAGAGGGCGGGAAGCTGACTGGGCTGCGCGGAATTTGAAAAGTGGGCCGGCCCAGCAGCGATACCGGTTGGGGGAGGGAAGAAAAAAGAAAAGAAAAAAGAAAAGGGCCCCGGGTGGGCCAGGCCTGCATGGCTGACGTGGCTAAGTGGCCATGCAGCGCTCGGGCGCGTCTCCCTCCTCGCGATCACGCGCGCGGGCGGACAGAAGAAAAAAAGGCAGGGGCGGGGCGGAGGCTCACCTGAGCGCGGCGGTGCTCGACGGCGGAGCTGGGCAGAGTGGTGGCGCGCCGAGGCCACCCAGGGGCGCGTCCAGGTGCGCCCGGACCTCCTGCAGCGGCTCCCCGACGCAGGTCTGGCCGGTTTCCTCCCCGGCATCTCCCTCGGGCCGGCGACGACGGTGGCCGCTTCCGGCGGACCTGGTCAGCGAAAAAGGGTGACTTTAGGGCTGCTGAATAAGGTGAGCAGGTTAAGGAAGAGAGGGAGGGAGAAGGGCGTCGGGGGCGAGCTCCACCGGCTCGCCACCCTCACGGTGATCATGCCGGTGTCTCTTCCTCCGGCGAGCAGCAGCGAGGAAAAGCTCCAGCACGTCTAGAGGAGCGCTGGGAGGGGGAAATAAGAGGAGTGGCGTCCAGATAGGAGTTGCAGGGGCGGAGAGGGGGATTTTATAGGTCGAGTACGGTGTATGGTGGACATGGTGCACATGGTTGTGGGCACACGAGGGTGAGCGCGAATGGACAGCTGGGTGGTGGCATCATGAATGGCATCCAGAGTAGATTCTCGTGCAGCTGAGAACGAGGAGAAAGGTAGGCCGAGTCTCCCAACCCGAGGTGGTCATTGCGCGGGCCTCAAGGTGTTCGATGGCTATTTCTTGATGGAGAAGGTAGCTAGGGAGGGGTCTATGGTACCAGATAGGTCATAATGTGATGCCGTGCGAGGCTGTAATATAGGAAGGGTCAAGAGAGGGAAGGGTGGTTGGGAACGCCGATGCCATTCATGGCCGGGGTGACCACGTCCATGGCAAGCTCGGGCAGGACGATGTAGAGGGTTGCAGCTGGTTTTCTTGGCGTGCAATGGTTCCAGGATTCGAGGGAGAGATGCTAGACATGGCTAGGGTGCAGGAGTGCAGGTATAGGATCCTTTGTCCAAAGTCTATGCCATTATGGGCGTTGGGAAGGGAAAGAGATAAAAGAGGGGGTGGTGTAGGGTTTGACCATGGGGAGAAGGAAAGGATGCAGAGTTGCCAGGGGTGGTAGGGTGCAGGTCATGGTTGTTCATTGGAGGAGCAAGCTAGGAGAGAGAGAGGGAGAGATATGTGCATGTGTCAAGAGGCCATGGCCGGCCTCTTCTCTTGCTAAGCAAGACTAGCTCTCACATGTGAGGCCTAGTGACCATGCAGGTTGTTCAAGATGTGGTGTTGAAGGTGGAGAGTTCAAGGTGATGATTTGGTCAGATTTGAGGTGGTTCGGAGAAAGTTGAGATGAGGTTGGAACTAATTGGTCAAGATGACCATGGTGGATATTTGCTCAACACCTGGTTTGGTGAAGTGCTGATCATGATAGTTAGTTTCAGAGATGTGCCCTTGTTATTCAAGGTTTGACATAAAAGATTTGAACTTGGTATGAAATGGTTGTTTGGAACTCTCTCTAATACATGGTAAAAATATAGATAGATAGAGAGAAGAGGGAGTTGTGAGCATGATCACATGCAATAATGCATAAGCATTATTAGGTGTCAATATAGAGGTATAGTTGGTGCACAAAGGTTACTATAAAAATATGGCTCAAGAAATAGGAGTAGGATCACTTCTATGGCTATGGCAAATTTTTTTAAATGAAATTTGATTGAAAGGTAAATAAAAAAAAATGTTGAGAATAGCTGGGTAGCACATAGGATTTTAAAATGCTCCACCCACTTTATTGAGCAAGGTAGGTTTTCTCAAAATTGAGTATGAGAAAAAGGATGGCAAGAAATGGCATGAATACCATAACATGCATTTTGTTAAAAAGGAAGAATAAATAATTTTATAGGAGGTATTTTTGGGTTGAAGGAAATGTGATGCTGCAAAACACCATCCATATTTACTATTTTAAAGGTTTGAAAAGCTTTGATAAAACTAGGATTAGTTTGTAGTGAAAATTAGAGAAGAATCTTAAATAGGACCTTTGGCAAATAAAATATTTTGGGAGGGGTGATCTCAAGGGTAGAGGGTGGCTACACAATGTAGCTACCATCTTCACTCTTGGTTTTGTGGAGATTAAAATTAAAATAAAGGGGAACAACAGATAAAAGAGAAACAAGTGATCTAGTGCTGAAACCGTGGATAGGATACCAGATCAAGTGATTATAAGAGTTGCAAGTGGAGGATGTGACATGTAAGATGTGGAAGTTGCAGAGGGTGTTGTATAGAAGAGATCCATGCACTGAGGTCACCAAAAACAGTTGTGGGTGCTAAGAGATCAACTGCCAAAGTTGGAATCTTATAAGTAGGCACACTCATGTTGCCAACAGGAGGGAGGTTTGATGTAGTAAAAAGAAAAACAATTCTTCCTAAGCCACCATGTGTTTTATTTAGTGAGTTGCTTGTTTAACCACTAGAGGTGTTGTTAGTAAGGGTAGCTCAAAACAAAACTCCACAAGCAAATCAAGACAATTTATCTACCAACAGATCAAGGCAATTCATGTTAATTAGTCTATAGAAAAAGTTTTTGTTCCCCTAATTTTTGTACTTTGGATAATTAAACAAGCTTGCAAAAAGTTGGGGTGTTACAGATCTTCCACCGTTAAAATAATCTCGTCCCGAGATTACTAAGCGTAGGGCTAGAGGGGTTGTAAAGTTTAACGAAAGTTAGACTCCATTCTTCTGTAGAGGTGTCAGTGTTGAGAAAGTTGTTGCTTCAACTTCTTGGAGACACGGTAGATTCCCGATGATGGCGAGCTTTATAAAGAGGGTGACTACTCCATGTAGGTGTTAGATTTGTAGCTTCTAAGCGATCCTAGCGGGGGTTCAAGATTCTGGGAGAGTTAGTGCATTCCAGCGGTGCTTTAGGAGGGTTGAAAACTTTTTAGAGTTAACTTTAAATTTTAGTGGAAGACGAAGTCTTCCACCCTTAAAATTGTTCAACGGGGGTTTTGAAAAGTCTAAGCTTCGGCCACGGAGTCTTGTCGAGCGCTTTTTGAAGAAGTGATCTTTCTCTCGTCTTGAGTTGAAGCATCTTCAGGGAGCGAGGTGCAGTCCACAGCTTCAAGGAAAGTTAGTGCATCCCAAATTCCCAACGGTGTTTTAGAAAGGTTTAAATTTTTAGGGTCAGCTCCAATTTTTAGTGGAAGACGAAGTCTTCCACCCTTAGGATTTTTTTTTTTCATCGGGTTTCGGAAAAACTCAGAGCTTCTGCCTTGTAGTCCTGTCTAGGCTTCTGAAGAAGTCGTCGATCTTCCGTATTCAGTTGAAGAATCTTCAGGAGACGATGTGTAGTCCACGACTTCAAGAGGCACTCACGGTGTTTATTAGACCATATAATGCGCGGTAAGTTAGTAAGTCGATGAAACGCCTGGTTGGTCTCCAGCAGCAACGAAGGCCGTCGAAGACAATCTTCAGCTTGAGGGTCAGTGTTGACTTATACCACTAAAGAAGTGAGTAGGTAAAATACACCTAATCTTGAGTCTTGAGGTATCTTCATGAGCTTCACTTGATGAGGACCTGATGAACCAGGTGATGTAGCTTGGCTTTGACGCTCTTGTTATCTCAGCTTGTTAGACGGCGTGTTAGGGGGTGGTTTCAAGAAGATATCCTCGAGGTTAGCGTGATATACTCCAAGGTTACACCAAGTTAGTATGTCTTCTCGCAGAGGTGCAGTCACTCTTGAAGGTTGGGGCTTCTGCTTTCTTGACGTATTAGAGATGCTCTAGCTGATCTTGAAGTTAGTCAGTGTAGATAGGGGTTTGGGTTAGTTTTTCTGATGGTTGAAAAATCAGCTGCTAACGTGGTTAGAGGTAGAGCCACTCGTTAACTTACCCAAATAGCTAGCATTTTATCGGCGAGTTAGAAGAGGGTGAAAACATATTAGGGAGGCTTCCTACGCTAGGTTATCATACTAAGAGTGTTTTTCAAACCGAAGGACCAAGACAATCATACACACAACAAACAGATAAAAACACTCAAGGCAACACACTTAGAGAACTACAAGCAATCATCAAACCAGACAAGGCACTCTAAGTACCCAAGGATGTCTAATACACAGGGGTAGCTCAATCAAAGCGATTAAGGTTGTCCTATCCATCCTATAGGTTTGGGGTTGGTCACTTATGTTGGCGTCTTCATTTTGTTGACATCGCTTTCATCAAGGATTCTTGAAGCAGTTGGTGATGAAGCGGCCTGGTGTTGAGTCACCGATGTTGAAGTGAAGACGAAAACTGCGTAGAACATCTGGTCTCAACATCCCGGAAACATGAGGTCTTCAGAGGTGCAGCTGTTGAGGTACTCCCAAAGTCGAGATCTTCTCGTGTCTGGCCTAAAAATTACTGGTCAAGAACTGAGGACTTGATCCCAGACGACTGCAAAAAGTGCAAGTCCACAGAGGAACAAGGTCAGCTACTTGACAGACTCTGGTGATAACCAAAGACATGATCTTATTATCCCTATATGTGTACGGATAAGTCGGCATCCAATCTTCAATAGCTGATGTTGGAGATACATTAGTCTTCCTGAGAGATTGATCCATCTTTGAGTTCGAGTCTCCGGTCTTAGTTGGGGACATCGTCCAATATGTAGGTTTGAAGTGGATGAGACAATAGAGTAAGAATTTTCAAGCATTTTAATAAAGCGGAGAGATAAGAATTTAGAAGCTTTGAAGAAATAAGAGGGGTAGAAGCTATGCTTCCGACAAAAGAAAGAACTTGTTTCATAAATAGTTTTTCCCAAGTAATAGTTTTCCTAACTAACGTCCATGCTAACTAAGGTCTCCTACAGTCAGGATGGCTCTGATACCAGCTCTGTGGGGACCCCGGACTAGCTGTCCGAAATACCCTGTTACGTATACAGTTCACGTTCCCATGATCAGTGTGCCGTGAACACATAACCGAACTGATATCAAATTACATCATCCTTTACAAAACGGAATAAGAAAATTACAATAAGGTCACATGACCCATCTTTACAAGATAGCCTCGAATGGCCTAATCTATTCATCAGAGTAGCAGAATCACTTCAGCAGCGTAGAGCCCAAGTCATCTGCCTTAACCCTACAGTAACCGATCGGGAAGACGTTCCTAGCTCGCATAGACGTCGTCAACTCCTTCTTCATCTGTCGAAGTCCTCTAGGTCTGGCCAAGTAAATAGCCAGGGACAAAGCCGTGAGTACATTTGAATTGTACTCGCAAACCATCAAGAAGGTGATAACAATTCTAACCAAAGAAGACAAGAGAGGAAGAATAGTTTCTCTGGTGGATATAGCATGTGAAAGAGAATCAGTTTCTCTTGTGGATATAGCATGTGAAAGAGAATCAGTTTCTCTTGTGGATATAGCATCCCACATCACAGTTGAAGGGGACACTAAGAAAGTCCTATGACATCTCTATATCTTTGCTAAAGCAGAGTTCCTCTACATGAAACACTAGGAAGGGTCACCCTCTTTTGTTTCATTTTTCCTCGACCATCTCCACATGGTCGGCACACCATCTTTCCCGTACCCTTCCAGTACTTCCAACACACATTTCCTTTGGAAATCATTTTCAAAACCAAAACTCGACACAGCTCTGTAACGGCCATCCCAACCGTCCATGACCGCGGACGCGGCTGTTCGAATAGTTTTGACTCTGCAGAGTTTGCACACTTTCACCACAACTATCCGGATACCTATCGTGTGGGCATCATCCCCGCATAACGACATATGCCACGACGGATACCCGGACATAACCTTTCGCCCATTCGACTTAACACGAGGTCCTACCCTATGGAGTATGTACCTCCCCGGCACCGTGGCAGCTCACCTCCTCTAGAGCGTGGCTCCACCGCCAAGCCAGGAGACCCATAGTGTCTTCCGGACGGGTCAGCCCCGAAGGCCTCCCGTTATACTATTGTCCCACCCATGACAACCCGGACTCGGGGGTAACCGTACCCTTGTATAGTTGTGCGGTGCCTCATGCTAAGAAGAACAAACGTCAAGTTAAGCCCCGTGCCCACGTTGGAGTAGCTATGGTTGCGCTGTGTAATTGTTCCGGGCGAATACAAAGAACCATGTGTCGTTTTTCTCAAAAACCCAAGTCACACACACTTTCCTCTTTCCAACCATCTTTGTAAAGATCCTTTCCTTTCATAAACCATACGCTTGGGTAAGATTGCCTCACCCAAGGTTTTCATAAACATTTACAACAAGGTAAACCTTGAGGGGTTCCCAACCTAAAGTTTCATGAGTTGAACTAATACAACACTATGGCCGAGATGAGGGTCATCACGCCATTGAGGGTATGAAAAAGAGGTATTGGAGTGGATCATACTTGCTTGAGCTAAGCATGTATTATGACAACACAAGAGGAAAGATACGTTCAGATTTGTGGTGCTATCCAACCCAATCAATAGATAGGGATGAGAATTGACCAACACCAACACCATTAAGGGAATCAGGCATACTCATCACAATTTGAGAATACACCAAAAACATGGTATTGATACTTCTACACTAGAAGGGGGTGTAGCATGAATCTTGTCCCGAGGTGGAACATATTCAAGCTAAATATAGAAAACAAGTTGGATAGCAATGGCCATGATACCATACACCCAACCAATTACCAAGACCTTGACAAGATAAAACTACTAGAGGTACCATCCTTGCATCCAAGCATAGATGACAACAATATGGAGATCATCACACATAGAACCAAGATGCTATTGATAGCACAAGATGACATCCAAAGAGACATCATATCAGAGATCAAAAGATGGCTTGCCTTGGCTTATTTGTCCCTGGACTTCTTCAACTTCATCAATATAAGAATCCCGCCAATATAAATAAAATCCTTGTCCGAACCACTTCTTCTTCTTCTCCGGAATCGTTCGCATCTATCGTCGGAAAATATAAAAGGAACACAATCAATCACATTGCACCAATCATAACAAGCATGCAACATTCAACAATCAACAAGCAATAGCCAACCACTCTACTAGGGGATATCATACTAAGGACTCACGGTTATTTCAAAACAACTTAACAAAAACAATTTATTTCACGTAATAAAAACATGAGGGCCTAACAAATTACCAATTGCCTCTCTTGGCTATCACCAAGGCATAAGTCAATATCCCTTGGTAGATAACACCACAAAGAAGGCAGGTGCACTGGTTTGGAATCAAAAACATTCATATTTTATTTTCAAACATTTTTGGAAAAGTAGGAAATCATTTTCCTATCCTATTTGGCTTGCATAACACTACCCAAAAATAGGAAGTAACCATTATACCGCACCATTTGAAAATCTTAAGCCAAACAATAGAACTTGGTTTAATATTGGAAGGTTTTATTTGGAAAGAATAAAACATAGGTTGGCTATTTTTAAAACAAAATGATGGCAAGGGTTTTGAATAATTCAAAAAGATTTTTAATTCTAAAATTGCATGTGACACACACACACTTGTAAACAGAGACATATTTTCATAAACAGAGACTATTAGTATTTTTCCAAAATGGACAGTAACAAAACAAGATTAGCACAATTGGATTCATTCAAAAATATTAATCCTACAATTTTAGGAATTTGAAATACTAATCAGAAAACAGTGATCATGTTTAATTCATTAAAAATTGTACAAAAATCATAAAACTACAAGGTCAGTGGCATTGGAAGGGTAATTAAATTTGTGAACTAATGCAATTGGTTTCACTCGATTCGGACTAGTAGATCTCTAGATATTCACAAAATAGTGTTACTGGTTTCTATCCAATTTTAACAGCAAATTTCAAAAATTAAAGAGGGTGGGAAGCTGACTGGGCTGCGCGGAATTTGAAAAGTGGGCCGGCCCAGCAGCGATACCGGTTGGGGGAGGGAAGACAAAAGAAAAGAAAAAAGAAAAGGGCCCCGGGTGGGCCAGGCCTGCATGGCTGACGTGGCTAAGTGGCCATGCAGCGCTCGGGCGCGTCTCCCTCCTCGCGATCACGCGCGCGGGCGGATAGAAGAAAAAAAGGCAGGGGCGGGGCGGAGGCTCACCTGAGCGCGGCGGTGCTCGACGGCGGAGCTGGGCAGAGTGGTGGCGCGCCGAGGCCGCCCAGGGGCGCGTCCAGGTGCGCCCGGACCTCCTGCAGCGGCTCCCCGACGCAGGTCTGGCCGGTTTCCTCCCCGGCATCTCCCTCGGGCCGGCGACGACGGTGGCCGCTTCCGGCGGACCTGGTCAGCGAAAAAGGGTGACTTTAGGGCTGCTGAATAAGGTGAGCAGGTTAAGGAAGAGAGGGAGGGAGAAGGGCGTCGGGGGCGAGCTCCACCGGCTCGCCACCCTCACGGTGATCATGCCGGTGTCTCTTCCTCCGGCGAGCAGCAGCGAGGAAAAGCTCCAGCACGTCTAGAGGAGCGCTGGGAGGGGGAAATAAGAGGAGTGGCGTCCAGATAGGAGTTGCAGGGGCGGAGAGGGGGATTTTATAGGTCGAGTACGGTGTATGGTGGACATGGTGCACATGGTTGTGGGCACACGAGGGTGAGCGCGAATGGACAGCTGGGTGGTGGCATCATGAATGGCATCCAGAGTAGATTCTCGTGCAGCTGAGAACGAGGAGAAAGGTAGGCCGAGTCTCCCAACCCGAGGTGGTCATTGCGCGGGCCTCAAGGTGTTCGATGGCTATTTCTTGATGGAGAAGGTAGCTAGGGAGGGGTCTATGGTACCAGATAGGTCATAATGTGATGCCGTGCGAGGCTGTAATATAGGAAGGGTCAAGAGAGGGAAGGGTGGTTGGGAACGCCGATGCCATTCATGGCCGGGGTGACCACGTCCATGGCAAGCTCGGGCAGGACGATGTAGAGGGTTGCAGCTGGTTTTCTTGGCGTGCAATGGTTCCAGGATTCGAGGGAGAGATGCTAGACATGGCTAGGGTGCAGGAGTGCAGGTATAGGATCCTTTGTCCAAAGTCTATGCCATTATGGGCGTTGGGAAGGGAAAGAGATAAAAGAGGGGGTGGTGTAGGGTTTGACCATGGGGAGAAGGAAAGGATGCAGAGTTGCCAGGGGTGGTAGGGTGCAGGTCATGGTTGTTCATTGGAGGAGCAAGCTAGGAGAGAGAGGGAGAGATATGTGCATGTGTCAAGAGGCCATGGCCGGCCTCTTCTCTTGCTAAGCAAGACTAGCTCTCACATGTGAGGCCTAGTGACCATGCAGGTTGTTCAAGATGTGGTGTTGAAGGTGGAGAGGTCAAGGTGATGATTTGGTCAGATTTGAGGTGGTTCGGAGAAAGTTGAGATGAGGTTGGAACTAATTGGTCAAGATGACCATGGTGGATATTTGCTCAACACCTGGTTTGGTGAAGTGCTGATCATGATAGTTAGTTTCAGAGATGTGCCCTTGTTATTCAAGGTTTGACATAAAAGATTTGAACTTGGTATGAAATGGTTGTTTGGAACTCTCTCTAATACATGGTAAAAATATAGATAGATAGAGAGAAGAGGGAGTTGTGAGCATGATCACATGCAATAATGCATAAGCATTATTAGGTGTCAATATAGAGGTATAGTTGGTGCACAAAGGTTACTATAAAAATATGGCTCAAGAAATAGGAGTAGGATCACTTCTATGGCTATGGCAAATTTTTTTAAATGAAATTTGATTGAAAGGTAAATAAAAAAAAATGTTGAGAATAGCTGGGTAGCACATAGGATTTTAAAATGCTCCACCCACTTTATTGAGCAAGGTAGGTTTTCTCAAAATTGAGTATGAGAAAAAGGATGGCAAGAAATGGCATGAATACCATAACATGCATTTTGTTAAAAAGGAAGAATAAATAATTTTATAGGAGGTATTTTTGGGTTGAAGGAAATGTGATGCTGCAAAACACCATCCATATTTACTATTTTAAAGGTTTGAAAAGCTTTGATAAAACTAGGATTAGTTTGTAGTGAAAATTAGAGAAGAATCTTAAATAGGACCTTTGGCAAATAAAATATTTTGGGAGGGGTGATCTCAAGGGTAGAGGGTGGCTACACAATGTAGCTACCATCTTCACTCTTGGTTTTGTGGAGATTAAAATTAAAATAAAGGGGAACAACAGATAAAAGAGAAACAAGTGATCTAGTGCTGAAACCGTGGATAGGATACCAGATCAAGTGATTATAAGAGTTGCAAGTGGAGGATGTGACATGTAAGATGTGGAAGTTGCAGAGGGTGTTGTATAGAAGAGATCCATGCACTGAGGTCACCAAAAACAGTTGTGGGTGCTAAGAGATCAACTGCCAAAGTTGGAATCTTATAAGTAGGCACACTCATGTTGCCAACAGGAGGGAGGTTTGATGTAGTAAAAAGAAAAACAATTCTTCCTAAGCCACCATGTGTTTTATTTAGTGAGTTGCTTGTTTAACCACTAGAGGTGTTGTTAGTAAGGGTAGCTCAAAACAAAACTCCACAAGCAAATCAAGACAATTTATCTACCAACAGATCAAGGCAATTCATGTTAATTAGTCTATAGAAAAAGTTTTTGTTCCCCCTAATTTTTGTACTTTGGATAATTAAACAAGCTTGCAAAAAGTTGGGGTGTTACACTGACGCTGCATCTGGTGAATTTATCGGCTTTGCTTCTATCCACTTGGTGAATTTATCGACAGCAACCAGCATGTACTCGTATCCTCCTGGCGAGGCCTTGTGTAATTTTCCCACCATATCGAGACCCCATTGGGCAAAGGGCCAAGACAATGGTATTGGCATCAGTTCTGCTGCTGGAGAGTGGGGTTTTGCAGCGAATCTCTGGCACGCGTCGCAGGTTCGTACTATCTCTTTTGCATCCTCGATTGCTGTCAGCCAATAAAATCCAGCCCGAAAAACCTTGGCCGCAATAGCTCGACTGCTCGCGTGGTGACCACATATTCCCTCGTGTACATCCTTTAAGATTATCCTTCCTTCTTCGGGTGTAACGCACCTTTGCAGCACGCCCGAAATACTGCGCTTGTATAACTCCCCTTTGACCACTGTAAAGGCTTTGGATCGTCGAATAACTCGCCTTGCTTCAACTGGATCGTCAGGTATTTCTTTCCTTAAGATATACGATATGTACGCTTGCATCCATGGGACTTCCACCATCATCACCAACTCCTGGTCCTCTTCTTCTTCTAGTGCTTCTTTGAGAGTCGTCGAAGTTTTTTCCTCCTTCTCCTTCTTCTGCGCCTTCTTCGGTTTGGTGGACCTCTCGGTTATCTCTTCCCAAAACACACCTGGCGGAATTGCAAGGCATTGCGACCCAATGTTTGCGAGAACATTGGCTTCATCGTTGCTCAGCCTACTGATGTGATTTACTTCGCATCCATCAAATAACTTCTCGAGCTCATTGTACACTTCCTTGTATGCCACCATGTTGTCATTGACTGCATCACACTGGTTCATGACTTGCTGAGCCACCAGTTGCGAGCCGCCAAAGATTTTTAATCGGGTTGCACCACAAGCTTTTGCCATCTTCATCCCGTGTATAAGAGCTTCATATTCTGCTTCATTGTTAGATGCGTTTGGGAACGTCATCCATAGGACATACTTCAATTTGTCGCCTTCAGGTGATATAAGTATCACGCCTGCACCAGCTCCTTCTACCCTCTTGGACCCGTCGAAGTTCATGGTCCAAGTTCTCGACAAATCTGGGGGTCCTGTATTCTGCAGCTCCATCCACTCCGCGATGAAATCTGGCAGAATTTGCGACTTTATTGCTTTTCTTTTTTCATACGTGATGTCCCGAGAGGAAAGTTCTATTCCCCAAAGGGAGACACGTCCTGTAGCTTCTGGATTGTTCAGTATATTTGATAGAGGTGCTTCATTGACCACTATTATCGGGTGTGCCGAAAAATAGTGGCGCAATTTTCTTGCTGTTGTGAACACTCCATATGCTAGCTTCTGGTACTGCGGGTACCGCTGTTTTGAAGGCGATAAAACTTCACTAATGAAATACACCGGCCTTTGCACACCATGGAGTTTTCCTTCTTCTTCCCTTTCAACAACTAACGCCGTGCTGACCACCTGAGGTGTGGCTGCGATGTATAACAGGAGAGGTTCCTTCTCTTTTGGCGCCACCAAGATTGGTGGTGTCGAAATTGTGCGCTTTAGATCCTCGAAGGCTCTATCTGCCTCTTCGTTCCACTGGAATTTCTCTCCTTGCTTGATTAAAGCGTAGAACAGTAACGCCTTTTCTCCTAGTCTGGCGACAAATCTGCTCAAAGCTGCGACTCGCCCAGTTAACTGTTGTATTTCTTTCAACTTTGTTGGCTTCCTCATTGTCACGATAGCTTGGATTTCTTCGGGATTTGCTTCAATCCCTCTTGCTGAAACTAGGAATCCAAGAAGTTCTCCTGCAGGGACACCAAAGGAACACTTCGTCGGGTTCAACTTGAGGCAAAACTTGTCGAGGTTGTCGAAAGTTTCCTTCAGATCCTCGATTAGTGTCGTCCCCTTTTTTGATGTTATGACGACATCGTCAATGTATACTTGTACGTTTTTCCCAATCTGTGTTGCTAAACACTTTTGCATCATCCTCTGGTATGTTGCTCCCGCGTTTTTCAGACCAAAAGACATTGTTCTATAGCAAAACACGCCATAAGGTGTGATGAACGCTGTTTTGACCTCGTCTTCTTCTTTCAATCTGATCTGGTTATAGCCAGAATATGCATCCAGGAAGGAAAGACGTTCACATCCTGCAGTAGAGTCGATAATTTGATCGATCCTCGGGAGGGGAAAGTGATCCTTTGGACAATGTTTATTGAGACACGTAAAGTCGACGCACATGCGAAGGACTTTAGTGTTTTTCTTCGGCACCAACACTGGGTTCGCTACCCATGTGGCCTCTGTATGCAGCTCCTTGATAAAACCAGCTTCTCTCAGTCGATCGATTTCTGACAGCATAGCTTTGCGGTTTGGCTCCGAAAAACGCCGCAAAGGTTGTTTTATTGGTCTCGCTAATGGATCCAAGTTTAGGTGGTGCTCGGCAAGTTCCCTGGGTACTCCTGGCATGTCGGCTGGACACCATGCGAAGATTTTCCAGTGCTCACGGAGGAACTCGATGAGCGCGCTTTCCTATGCGAGGTCCATGTCTGTCGCGATGGATGTCGTCTTTTTCGGGTCTGTCGGGTGAATCTGCACCTCCTTAGAATTTTTCTCAGTGTTAAAGGTTGATTCTTTGTTGGGCCTTCCTACATCTGGCAGTACATCATAATCAGTCGTGAGCCTTGACGCCATGTACTCTGCTTGCATCCCGAAGGTTTCTGATAGTCGATGAAAATCTTTATCACATTTATCGGCTAACGCAAGGCTTCCTTTGACTGTGATTGGTCCCTTAGGTCCAGGCATCCTCCACAACAGGTATGTGTAATGTGGTACCGCCATAAACCTGGCATATGCTGGTCGTCCCAACAAAGCGTGGTATTGTGATGGGAAATCCACAAATTCAAATTACAGCCTCTCTATTATGTAGTTTTCTCGGGTCCCAAACTGAACGTCGAGATTAATCTTCCCCAGCGGATAACTTGGCTTCTCCGGTGTGATTCCATGGAATCGCGTGTCGGTTGGTTTCAGGTTTGCTAGGGATATGTTCATCTTCCTTAGTGTATCTGCATACATAAGGTTTAAACTGCTGCCGCCATCTATGAACACTCGAGATACATCGAATCCTGCGATTATTGCTGGTAGAATAAGTGATGACTGCCCTGGTCGAGGAACTTGTTGTGGATGGTCCGCTATTGTGAAGCCAATGTCCTGCCCTGACCAGTTGAGGTACTCAACTGTTGGTGGAGGCATCTTCTCTGCCATGAACACCTGTCGCGAGATTACTTTCTGAGCTCTATTGGATGGCCTGCCTTTCTGAATCATCGAGACCGCTCCATTGGAGTTGGGGTCAACGTAAGGAGGTGGCGCTGGTGCTGCCGCTATTATGAGCTGATGTCGATTATCGTCCGTAATTGCGGGAGGGGGTGGCAAGTGAATCTCACTTCTGGGCCCTTGCGGGTTCCTATTTGTCGCCTGGGCATTGGCATGCCCTGCCCACCTTAGCATTGCCTGAAAATTTCGGCAATCCTTCTGCAAGTGTCCTGACTGTCTCTTTCCATTGTTGTCGAGATAAAAATGCATCTGGCACGGTCCGTTCATCATCTCCTCAGGGGACACGAAAGGTCTCTGGAACCTAGGCCCGTTGTTTGGCCTGCTGTTTCGGGAATCATCTCTATTGTCACCCCGCTGCTCGTTGCTCCTTTGATAATCATCTCTATTGTTTCCTCCAGCGCTTGCTCGAAATCCAGCCGAGATTTGGCCAGGTGCATCGTAGTTTGAGTACTGCCGAGAAAACCGACGTCTATTTTGATAATTTCGACCACGGTCTTCCTCTGGTGACCTGTGCCGTTTATTGTGAACAGCATCTTCTCCATCTGCCCATCTATTTGCTATCTCCATTAATGCGGATAATGTCTTTGGGTTGGTTCTCCCCAGGTCCTCGACAAAATCTCCTCGTCGGATTCCTGCGACAAACGCATCTATCGCTCTCTCGTCAGATATATTCTCTGCCGAGTTTTTGATAATATTCCACCTTTGGATGTATTTTCTCATTGATTCATCCGGCTTTTGTTGACATGCTCTCAACTCCTCTAGTGATGCAGGTTTTTTGCAAGTAGACCGGAAATTCTTGATGAACACATCCTCGAAACTGTCCCAGCTGTCGATGGAACCCGGAGGAAGCTTCTTTATCCAAGATCTCGCGGCTCCACTCAGATGTACTTGGATGCTCTGCATGGTTGTTGCTCTGGTTCCTCCTATCAGCTTCACCGTCTCGAGATAATCGACTAGCCAATCCTCTGGATCTTGCAGGCCGTCGAATTTTTTGAAGTTATCGGGCAGCTTGAACCCCGAAGGGACTCGATTTTTTCGTACCCTCCTTGTGAAGCACGGCAACCCGCACATATCCTCTTCATCTAATTCTGGGGAGTGCCGATGTTCCCTTCTATTTTGTCGTGCTCTGTCCACCCTTGCTTGCGCTGCTATGTCTCTTGCTCCACCTGTTCTTTCGGGAACTGTTGCTGCTGCCGCAGGTCGTGGACTATTTTTCCTTGCTGAAACTTCGGGAGGTGTTGATGCAAATGCTGTTCCCATGGCCCCAACGCCTTCCATGGCCATGTTGTATAATGCTTCTCTTGGATCTCCAGGAGGTGGCCTAGACGCAAGGATAAAGGCTTGTGTCGCCATATACCCCGCTTCCGGTGTTTTGGGGATAATGTTTCCTCTCGTGTCTATCGACATAAAAGACATGTCGAGGTTTTGAACCAAGTGCTCTCTTTCTCCTTCAGGTATGTTTTGGAGCCTTGATCTTGCTCTATTTCGAGCTTCTCTATGGCTATCTCCTGAAGTTCCTGACTGTCGACTTAGTTTTTCCCTTCGCCTGCTTGATGCGGAGGCTGCCTCCTTTCTTCTATTCAGAGCTGCTGTCTGTTTTTCCAATTCCCTTGCAGCTCGCGCGAGCCTATATTGATACGCTTGCAATTCTTCTGGCGTGGCTGTTGTGGCCATTGGTTCTGAGCCGTCCATAGCTCTTGCGGCTCTATCCCATGCTGCTTGTGGGAGTTGAACCCTAACACGTGGTGTAGGTCCGACATATTTACTGCCTAAACCTCTCCTTAGATCGGAGGGATCGACGTATGGATTTCCCAAATCGTCGAAAGCCTCAGATGTTTCCTCCTGATCACGACTTGGTTCTTCGATGGCATAGATCTGATAATACTTTGAATTCCAATCTTTGCTGGGTTTGATGACACCATCATAAAGATTGGTGAAGACCTTGCCCACAGTAATGGATTTGTCGATGAAGTTGAAGCTGTCGACGCTGCTCGAGTCATCGCTTATATAGGAGTCCGCGGATGACTCGAAGGACATGTCGCTGAAGATCTTGGCGAGCTTTTCGCTTTCCCTGGTACTGATGAATCGTGGCGATGAAGTCTCCTCTTCGCCTGACTCGATTGACGATGTTGAGTTCAAAAAGTCGGAATCGACCGCCGACAATCCCGACGAGATCGGAATTTCGAGACGATACGCTCCCTCTTTCTCGACGCGAAAGTGGAATCTTCCGAACGTCATCTCCATAGGCTCCTCCAGATACGCATATGCAACCAAACGGGAGGGCGGGTGAGGAACAAAATCGATAGGACCAGTTGCGATATGTTTACCTCGATCCATCGCGTTGCTTGCTGTTGACGAAGTCGACGATCTTGAACGTGCCATCGAGATCAGATCCTTAACGCCTCTAATTCCCACAGACGGCGCCAATTGACAAGGTATTAACTTGTCAATGCCTACGGGTTGTAGACTAGGGTTTAGTTAGAAGTATAGGGCAAGTAGATCTCGAAGGTTTCAGCCGAAAAGTACTCGACGATATGAAAATTAGGGTTTGTGAGACAATGATTCGATGCTTTCTTTGTCCCTCGACTCCCCCTTATATAGGAGGTGGAGCCGAGGGATTCTTGATGTACAAGTTACAGAGTCCGGGAGGGTTTCCAACTCATCCCGCAAGATTACAAATATTATCTCCTAATACAACTCTAGCTTTCCTTAATAGCAATTTGGGCTTCCGATTCTTCTTATTCTTCGAGTCGTGGGCCTTCAGTAAACCCTGGGTACTATCTTCGGCAGGCCCATTGGGGATGCCTATGTCATAGGTAGACCACCACCACCGGAGGGAGGTGGCCTTGGCGCCGAGCCTAGAAACTTGATGTACTTCTTTTGCCATAGAATGATTTGGCGCTTGACATCTCCAAGTCTCAGATCCCCTTCAGGTGTAGCATAGTCAATCTCCAGGTCCTCATACCCTTCGAGTACGTCATCCGCCATGACACGAGCATAGCCAGCTGCAATGGGATTGCCGTGGTGGAGTGCTCCAGGTTTACAAGGTAAAGCGGTGCCGATCGCCACCTTGCAGGAAATGTTCCTCATTGGCTGATGCAGCTCACATTCTTTCATCATGTCATGTACATCGTCCACGGGGTAGCCAGGCTCCGGTGCACCATCGATCGTAAAATATTCTTGTGTTCCTCGAAGTACAGAGCCACCAAGCTGGAATTTTGTAGAACTATATGGTGTGCTTCAGTCATAGAATGGTCGTCCATACATATCATTGATTTCCTTCCGATCGTGCCTTTTCCACTTAGTCTCCCCTCGTGCCGCGATTGAGGAAGACCAATCGGCTTAAGGTCAGGAACATAGTCAACACAAAACTCAATTACCTCCTCTGTTCCATAGCCCTTGGAGATGCTTCCTTCTCGCCTAGCACGGTTACGAACATATTTCTTTAATACTCCCATGAACCTCTCAAAGGGGAACATATTGTGTAGAAATACAAGACCGAGAATGGAAATCTCTTCGACTAGGTGAACCAGGAGGTGCGTCATAATATTGAAGAAGGGTGGTGGAAACACCAACTCGAAACTGATAAGACATTGGACCACATCGTTCTGTAACCGTGGTAGATCTTCTGGATTGATTACCTTCTGAGAGATTGCATTGAGGAATGCACATAGCTTCACAATGGCTACTCGAACATTTTCTGGTAGGAGCCCCCTCAAAGCAATCGGAAGTAATTGCGTCATAATCACGTGGTAGTCGTGAGGCTTCACGTTTTGGAACTTTTTCTCCGCCATATTTATTATTCCCTTTATATTCGACGAGAAGCCAGACGGGACCTTCATACTGCTCAGGCATTCAAAAAATATGACCTTCTCTTATTTGGTAAGAGCGTAGCTGGCACGACCTTGAAACCGTTCCGGATGCTGGTCTTCTGGGTCTTTCAAACGTTGCTGGTCCTACCGTGCTTCCTTTGTATCATTTGTCTTCCCATACACGCCCAAGAAGCTTAGCAGGTTCACACAAATATTCTTCGTAACATGCATCACGTCGATTGCAGAGCGGACATCTAGGACTTTTCAATATTCTAGCTCCCAAAATATAGATTTATTTTTCCACATGGGTGCGTGCCCGTCAACTCCCTGCGAAACTAATTGTTCGCCAGGACCCTTTCCAAAGATGACTTTCAAATCCTTGACCATATCAAATACATCAGCACTAGTACGTTCTGTAGGCTTCGGCTGGTGATCTGTCTTGCCGTTGAAATGCTTGCCTTTCTTTCTTAAGTTATGATGTCGGGCAAGAAATGGCGATGCCCTAGGTACACATTCTTCTTACAAGTATCCAAATATATACTTTCAGTCTCATGTAAGCAGTGCGTGCATGCCTTGTATCCCTTATTTGTCTGTCCCGAAAGATTACTAAGAGTGGGCCACTCATTGATGGTTACGAAAAGTAACGCTCGTAGGTCAAATTCCTCTTCTTTGTGCTCATCCCACACACGTACACCAGGTCTGCCCCATAATTGTAAAAGTTCATCAACTAATGGCCTTAGGTACACATCGATATCATTGCCGGGTTGCCTTGGGCCTTGGATGAGCACTGGCATCATAATGAACTTCTGCTTCATGCACAACCAAGGAGGAAGGTTGTAGATGCATAGAGTCACGGTCCATGTGCTATGACTGGAGCTTTTCTCGCCAAAAGGATTCATGTCATATGTACTTAGACTAAATCTTAAATTCCTTGCGTCACCTGCAAAATCTTTGAACTCTCTGTCGATCTTTCTCCATTGTGTTCCATCAGCGGGGTGTCTCAACTCCCCGTCCGACTTACGGTCCTCTTTGTGCCATCGCAACAACTTGGCATGCTCTTTGTTCCTGAACAGATGTTTCAACCGTGGTATTATAGGACCATACCACATCACCTTGGTGGGAACCCTCTTCCTGGGTTTCTCGCCCTCAACATCATCACCATGGTTATCTCCTCTCATCTTATAACGCAATGCAGTGCATACCGGGCATTCATTCAAATTCTCGTATTCACCGCGGTAGAGGATGCAGTCGTTAATGCATGCGTGTATCTTCTAAACCTCTAAACCTAGAGGGCAGACAACCTTCTTTGCTTCATACGTACTGGCGGACAACTTGTCATTCTTTAGAAACATATTCTTCATCATTTTCACCAACTTTTCAAATCCTGAGTCAGATAGACCTTCATGTGCCTTCCATTTTAGCAAATCCAGTGTGTAGCCCAGCTTTTTCAGACCATTATCGCATCCTGGGTACAGCAACTTTTTGTGATCCTCTAACATGCGATCCAAATTCTCCCTCTCCTTCTCAATTTCGCAGTCTCTATGTGCATCAGCAATGGTCCGACCAAGATCATTGGCGGGCTCATCACGTGCATCTTCTTCACCTTCCCCTTCACCTTCCCCTTCTGCTTCCCCTCTTTCAGCTCCATGAAAGTATCACCGAAATGATCAGGATAGTTGTCATCATCCCCTTCTTCATTATCTTCCATTCTAACCCCTCTTTCTCCATGATTGGTCCAACAATTATAGCTTGGCATGAAATTATGCCGAAGCAGGTGGACGTGAACGGTTCTCGAGGAGGAGTAACCCTTCTGATTCTTCAAGCATCACATGGACAGAGAACAAAACCCTGCTGCTTGTTTGCATTAGCCACATCGAGGAAATCATTCAAACCCGTAATGAACTCGTCACAGAGTCGGTTACCGTACATCCATTGCCGATTCATCTACATTATTATTATATAAAGTATATAATTAACCATCATGCATTTGTTAAACTAACTAGCTAGAAATAATAGAAATTAAAGTATGAACTACACATGCATATTTATCAATGACACATGAAAGGTTCAAGTTGCTAACCGCGATCGAGGAGGAAAAATAAATGAGAAAGCTTAAGTGTGGCTCGGACACTTCATATAATGTTTGTTTTATGTGAACACAAGTGACATCATGCTCTCGGGCATTTCATCGAACACCTCTTATGCATAAGAGGATAAAAGACAAACCCACCACCCCTTGTGAATAGAAGTGAAACACCAAGTAGCTCACACACAAGCCAAGTGTGCTGCAGCAGTATTTATAGTGGTGGACCACGACTAAAGGTTCTCGGGCCAGGCCTGAGCACCTTTAGTAGCGGTTGGCCAAACCAATCGGGACTAAAGGTCCGCTCGTACACCAGCTGTCGACCGAGGCCGTTGGGCCCGGAGCTTCAGTCGCGGTTCCCCTGCAGAACCGAGACTAAAGACCCCATTAGTCCCGGGCCAAAATGGTTGGGGACTAATAGGTTGGTATGGAAGCCCTCTTTTCTACTAGTATTTTTGTATCATGTCATTTCTTTTCATTTCGATATCAAACCAAGTAAGTTGTGTGTGTATCATCGCAGGCCGGAGGTTTCTACGTCCATTTTGAAAAGAAAAGAGAAGTATGTTGTTGACATGCGGTCTAGCGAAACTTAAATTCAGTGCAATATTATGTATAAAACAATATAGTATATGAGCAACTAACTTCCTGGTATGGTAAATTTTGTGCCGATAAATATTTGTTAATAGCTAGATACGAAATGTTTGGCATTTGATCCTTCTAGTGAACCTCCTATCCATCGAGAAATACTTTTGAAGTGTGTTGATAGGGATATCTCATCAGTCCGTGACTGAGATACCGACATGCGGGCCCTACTCGGAGCGACACGTAGGCCACAATAGCTCTTTGTAGTAAGAAGTTGATGTGTCCAGACCACCATGCATGTGAGACAGACCATCGATGAACTAAGGGCATCTCTAGTACCGCAACCTAAATGAACCAAGATGATTATCCGTGCGGATATGCGGACACGAAAAAGGTGACCCAAGGGCCCAACGCAAACGAACCATGGCGCGAGAACCGATCTTAGGGCTGGAAATGTGTATGCGCGGACTCACCGCGAACCGCGTGTGTATCCTCTCGGGTCTGCCCCAGGTGCGCCTGGCAGCTACCGAACAGACGCTTTGCCGTCTGAGCACCAGTACTAGCAGCACTACTCTATAATGAATAGTATCATGTAGCACTGTATCATGGTATCCTTATATTTATTGACTAGTAGATTCTCAATGAAAAATTATGTACAAGATCTATTGAACATTGATTTTTCTAGTTCTACGGAGATAATACTTATGACACCATTACAATCTCTCTCACTATTAATTTATTTTTTACATGCATGAAATGCATAATATTACCTATGATATTCCCATTATGGGTAGTCTCGATGATCTAAAGTGTGTTGGGCAGGGCCGCTAGCTTCTTCGCCTTGGGAATGTAGTCCCTCCTAGTGAAAGTCTTTGCCTTGCCGTGCTCGTTTGCCTCAATGAGGTGCAGGATCAGCCAGTACATGAGACGAGATGCCCATACCCGCAAAATATCGCATACATTTTAATCTGAAATTTAGACTGAATTAACATTGGTGGGAGATTCAGCGTGGGTATCAACATCAGTGATAGTGGCGGCAAGAAAACTGTGATGCAACATGATCGAAAGACACATGCCAGTAGTTTAATCCTCACCGACATTGAATGCGATCATGATGGCATAGATCGTCCGGATGTCCAACCGCCCACAACGGGGACGGCCATGACGTTGGCGGTGTCGGAGACAAGGTAGCAGTGGAGGTTGAGATCGTATAATGTGGTGTATCAGGGATGATGAGGTCCATGTGCATCCCTTGGATCATGTGCCAGAACGATCGGGCATCAATGACTGGAAAGGCGGCCACACCGTTGACGAGGGTCGTGTCGATCATGTTGTAGGGCAGGCCTGCGAGGACGCTCTTGAGGGGCGACTCCAAACGGACCAGTTCCAGAGAAGAGGTGTGCGCCCTGTTCCGTCCACCGGCTCATCCTTCCTGGTGACCACACTGATGAGTCGTTCTCCATAGGCTATACATTGGCATCCATGCATGGAACAAGCCTTACAAACATGTCTTTGGCACTAAATCCGGCCTAATCAATTTCAACCATAGGATCATATTATATACTACATGCTCAAACCGTAGTATATTACACCGTAAAATCTCCCTTGCAAATATATTGTCGAGATCTTTGATTCACATCTTCGCTAGGTGCACCGAGTTGTATGCATAATATAGTACGGCCTAATGTGAATATTACGGATATTAGTACTCTAACTTACATGGTTTGCATGACAATTGAGCAACTACTTGCATCCCTTCCAAGAGAATGGTTTGAAAATTTACTCAGCAAGAAGTGTTACTATATGTTGTATATTAATAAATTGTAGGCCACTTAACTTAGCTCATTTGTTAGTAAAATTACTTAACATGGGTTTTCTAGTTTTATATTGCATAGAGCTTGTTTCCATCAAGTAAAGTACATATTTCCAGCACACCAATAAAGTGGTTATGCAGCATAGACTTCGTGGGAAGGAAACAACTCAAACAATAACTTCCTTTCGTAAATTTCCATGAGCTGCATACATATATAGAAATACACCAGTCATATAACATTTTTCAAATATTCACACGGTAATCGTACCAGGGGCCCATTTTTCTAATGGTGTGATTAGATTAACTCAACAGTAAGGCTAATTGTGAATGGTGTCTCGTTCACACATACGGAAAAAAATAGAACATTGCATCATGTGTACAACTGTCAACATCAAACTTAGGCTCAATTAATAATCAATGAAGATATTTTTTCTCTGGGCAACAAAGTCCCAAATTTTGAACTATTGTTGGGAGACAACACACACGAGAGTACCATATGATGCATACATAATAAAAACCAATACTATTAATTATTAAAAAGGAGGAAGTACATTCATACTGATGGGCCAAGAAAAATGAAGGTTCTTTGCACACTACAAACATAGGATTTCCATGTGGGTCAACCAAAGTTGACTTAGTTGTGGTTGTTCTCCCAGAATTGAGCCTGAAGCCAGTCTATCGTCTTCTTCTCCACTTGAAACGCCTTTGCAAGAACATCATCTGAGATTGGTGGCTTTGATCCAAACACGGCATTGGCAATGGTGATAGCCCCTGGGTTCTGGCTACTAAGAGCAGCAATTGCAACCGCTGGTTTGTAGGGGTTGGGGTTGAATTGGAAGTGGATGAGCCCCACAGGGAACACAAACACATCACCTTTGTTAAGCACCTTGGAGAGGAACTTGTTTTCCGGGTTGGACGTGACAAAGCCAACATACAATGTCCCCTCAAGCACCGTCAGGATCTCGGTGGCACGAGGGTGCGTGTGTGGTGGGTTCTGACCTAAGGGTGCATAGTCGATGCGTGCTAGTGAGATGCCTAGAGTGTTGAGGCCACCGATCTGCATGACATTGATTAAGGTGGCGTTGGATCCAACCTTGTTGGTCACCCTAGGCTTGTCAAGGTTAGCTGCCTTGAAGAAGTCATTTGCACTGACATCCATTGGATTCTTGCAAGCAAACCCATTGACAAGCACTGTATGCATAGGAGATGCAAATTATAAGTATGGATTTTACAGTGTTATTTGAACATGCATATAATCTCCAGAGAGCCGAAGACATGAAATAAACAATACCTGGAGAGTTCTTATCGATGACACAAAAGTCTTGGAGAGGGCTAGGATCGGATGCTATGGCCTGCCATGAGACCAACGCCAGAAAAGCAGCGACGACAAGGAAGAAAGAAGATGGGGCCATTTGGTTTTAGGATTTGGTTCCGTTTCTCTTGTGTTGCTGCTTGATTGTTTGTGTGTGGTTGATGCTTTGAAGATGCAAGGGGTGGATGCTTATATAGGTGCAGAAAGTAGTGGACCATATGAGCAGCAGAAGGAAGGAGTCCAGTAGAAGAGACCAGCGGGAAATGGTCTCTGGCTGCTAGAACGTGCTGGTTAAATTACTTTGTAACAACTTTACAAATTCCGTTTGAATATGTCTAAAGCACACGTTATTTCTTTATAGAGGTAAGTTAGCAGTTAAGGTACTTGCCAGGTAGCTAAGGCTACCAAGTAATCTCACGACCGAGTAGCAACTGTTATTATTTCATATTTTCCATCTCTAACCAAGTCACCCCAATGCATAGACGGTGGTTCCACGATAAGTCGCCACCCATTATCACGGACAAGAAGATTCATGCATGAAAAGAAAAAGATGAATGCACATGCATGAGTACTGCAGTGGCATTAGAATTCACCAGCTGGGCTTACTATCTCCCAGTTTGCACCTAACCTTGTCATTCATCTTATGAGGTTATGATAGATTTAAATCTTTTACTTGGTCAAGGTTGTCTTGAAGCATCGGCTAGATCAATTGCGAATAGAAGACTACAACACCCTACGTCCTTGTGAATGGAGGACTGAAATGGTCTCTTACTGGTAGCTTGTGAGCTGAAAATTTCTCTTGTCGACATTTCAATGTACTATACTATTTTTCTAAATATCCCAGCTCCCTACTAATATATCTATAATTTGTAGTGCATAAAACTTCGGGGCTTATATCAAAATTAGTGTCTGAGAGGAAATGTCGTCTGGCCTTCTAAATACATCTCTAAGTTAAAAAATTATGTATATTTTTGTATCAATTTAGGCTACTAAGCAAGTATTTTACACCTTTAATTTGAGATCATCTCTGCATCAGATAAATTAATGGTCACTTCAAAAAAGCCATGAATGAAAGAACGCATTTGCACCAAAGAGAACCAGCAAAAGGCTATCACAATTCAAACATGGACGTGCTTGTGAGATGACCATTTAATCAAGACCAGTTCAGTTCAGTTGCGTACTTTACCTGGCCATTGGGCCTCCTTGACCTGTTCACGAACGTAATCCATACCTGCCCCTCCTACTACAGCAGCCTCAAGATGTATACATCACCTTCCTAATTAAAGTACCAATGAAAATGGCATTCGTGTTAAACCATAAAACATGTACGGAGATGACAAGGTCTAGAAGAGCAAGCGATAGTTTACATAAACCATCAGTAAAATCAGGCAAAAAGACTTTTTGTGGAAATGTAGTATGCCAGTGAACCTGCAAATTTTTATCCAAAGTTATGATCATCTGAGACCTAAAGCTGTGTCTTATCAAATTACCTCTCTTAAGAGTAAGAAAGGTATTTCATTTGTCAACTCAGGTTACCAAGCTAGCATTTTGTATCTTTTAATTTATACGTTCTATTCGTCAGATAGAATCGTTACTTCCATGATACTATGGTGCGCAGACGCGGTGCACGAGTTCACACCTATGAACCAGCAAAAGGCTGTTATGAGTTGAAATTGTAATCAAGCCTGTTAAGTTACTCTACCCAGCCGTAGCGCTTTCTTGACTTGTTCACAACATATCCATACCTGCCCCTCCTACTACAGCAGCCTTAAGGTGTATATATAGACATGCCTCCCCCACTCCTCCACATCAAAACTAAGCATCATCAACTTTCCATCTGAACACCACGAAAAATTCAAATGGCAACCTCCTAGATCCTTCTTGCTGCTCTTCTTGCGCTGGTCTCATGGCAGGCAGTGGCTTCTGACCCAAGTCCTCTTCAGGACTTCTGCGTTGCTGACAAGTACTCTCCAGGTACAGATATACTTACACGCGCTCTTCTCAAGCTCGACCATTGTGCTGCACTTTACAGGCGTTCTTCCCGATATATTAATAGAACGTGTTTTGCTTCTTAAACTCTCTTTTGGCCTCGCCTGCAACTAATTATTTTTTTGACACTCTTATGTATATTGGTTCTGTATGCAGTGCTTGTCAATGGATTTGTGTGCAAGGACCCGAAGGTCGTGAGCGCGGACGACTTCTTCATGGCAGCCAACCTCGACAAGCCCAGGGACACCACCAACAAAGTTGGGTCCAACGTGACCTTGATCAACGCCATGAAGATCCCTGGCCTTAACACTCTCGGCATCTCTATTGTGCGGATCGACTATGCGCCGCTAGGCGAGAACTCACCACACACACACCCCCATGCCACTGAGATTCTCACAGTTCTCGAGGGGGCGCTCTACGTCGGTTTTGTCACTTCAAACCCGGAGAACAAGCTTTTCACCAAGAAGCTCGAGAAAGGTGATGTATTTGTGTTCCCTGTGGGGCTCATCCACTTCCAATTCAACCCTTGCCCAAACAAGCCGGCAGTGGCGATTGCCGCACTCAGCAGCCAGAATCCTAGCACAATCACCATTGCCAATGCAGTGTTCGGATCAAAGCCACCAATCTCAGACGATGTCCTAGCTAAAGCTTTCCAGGTGGAAAAGAATACAGTGAAGTGGCTCCAAGCACAGTTTTGGGCAGACAACCAAAACTAAATCAATTAACCACGTAGTGGATGACATAGATTGGCGAGACTTAATTATGCATTTTGATATAAGAACAACACATATGTGTGATGCTACCTTGCAATATGTGTAAACAGATGATCTTGGACTGTCATGTGATGATAAATTAATACTTGTTTTACAGTTCGTTGCAGTTTTGTTCTTCCATGCCTATAGTATCAACTACAGTTCGTTATTTACTACCTTGGATTATGTTTCACTAAGTTATTCATCCAAATTAAGAGAATCAATCCGAAAAATGAAAAAAAATTATTTATTTATTATCATATCATTTATATGCCATGAATTATGAAGCAAAAAATGCAAAATAATTCCATAGTCATATACAGGACTATGATGAAAAGTTGAAAACTAAAGTAAGTTTCTACCTCTCGCTGTTGAGTGCTGACAAGGAAGATTTTGTAGAAGCCCACTTCCTATGGGAGCCTTCTAACATAAAACCTATGAACGCGGTCTGGCGGCACGGCACCTACTCTTGTCACGGCCGTCAAAGTAGTAGCTCAAGCATGCCCGGAAGCACCCCGACACTTCCCCCACTGGTAGAAAAATGGCCTTCCGTCCAGCCCCATTAGTCGCCAAAATATAGGAACCGCGACTAATGGGATCTTTAGTCGCGGTTCGGGTGGCGAACCGCGACTAAAGACCTGGGCCCAGCGCGATCGCTGGCCAGCTGGTGGACGGGAGGGGCTTTAGTCGCGGTTGGCCAGGCCTGGCCCGAAGGCCTTTAGTCGCGGTTGGCCAGGCCAACCGGGACTAAAGGCCCATCCCTATAAAAGGGTCTCAGCTCACAGCACTTAGCCATTTGGTGCCACTTCTCTTCACAAGGGGGTGTAGGTTTGCTTTTGGTTCCTCTTATGCACACAAGGTGTTTGATGAAATGCCCCAAGAGCATGAAACAAATATGATATGAAGTGTTGGAGCCACACTTGAGCTTCCTCATTTATTTTTTCCTCCTCGATCGCGGTTAGCAACTTGAACCTTTCATGCATGTGTGTCATTGATAAAATATGCATGTGTGTAGTTCATTGTTTAATTTATATTGTTTATAGCTAGTTAGTTTAACAAATGCATGATGGTTAATTATATATTTTATATTATAATAATGCAGATGAATCGGCAATGGATGTACGGTAACCGACTCTCCGGCGAGTTCACTACGGGTTTGAAAGATTTCCTCGTAGTGGCTAATGCGAACAAGCAGAAGGGTTTTGTTATCTGTCCATGTGTTGACTGTAAGAATCAGAAGGGTTACTCTTCCTCAAGAGAAGTTCACCTGCACCTGCTTCGGCACGGTTTCATGCCAAGCTATAATTGTTGGACCAAGCATGGAGAAAGAGGGGTTATAATGGAAGAAGATGAAGAAGGGAATGATTTCATCGATGAAAGCTATCTTGCTCATTTCGGTGATACTTTCATGGAGGATGCTGAAGGTGAAGGGGAAGGTGAAGGGGAAGGTGAAGAAGAGGCACGTGATGAGCCCGTTGATGATCTTGGTCGGACCATTGCTGATGCGCGGAGACGCTGCGAAACTGAAAAGGAGAGGGAGAATTTGGATCGCATGTTAGAGGATCACAGAAAGGCGATGTACCCCGAATGCGATAATGGTCTGAAAAAGCTGGGCTGCACACTGGATTTGCTGAAATGGAAGGCACAGGCAGGTGTAGCTGACTCGGCATTTGAAAACTTGCTGAAAATGTTGAAGAATATGTTTCCAAAGAATAACAAGTTGCCCGCCAGTACGTACGAAGCAAAGAAGGTTGTCTGCCCTCTAGGTTTAGAGGTTCTGAAGATACATGCATGCATCAACGACTGCATCCTCTACCACGGTGAATACGAGAATTTGAATGAATGCCCGGTATGCACTGCATTGCGTTATAAGATCAGAGGCGATGACCCTGGTGACGATGTTGAGGGCGAGAAACCCAGGAAGAGGGTTCCCGCCAAGGTGATGTGGTATGCTCCTATAATACCACGGTTGAAACGTCTGTTCAGGAACAAAGAGCATGCCAAGTTGTTGCGATGGCACAAAGAGGACCGTAAGTCGGACGGGGAGTTGAGACACCCCGCAGATGGAACGCAATGGAGAAAGATCGACAGAGAGTTCAAAGATTTTGCAGCTGACGCAAGGAACATAAGATTTGGTCTAAGTACAGATGTCATGAATCCTTTTGGCGAGCAGAGCTCCAGCCATAGCACCTGGCCCGTGACTCTATGCATCTACAACCTTCCTCCTTGGTTGTGCATGAAGCGGAAGTTCATTATGATGCCAGTGCTCATCCAAGTATGCTGGTTATCGGGATGCCAGCGGGGATTCATCCACTGCTCCGGCGTGAGGTCGAGGTAGTAGTGGTTCGTGATGGCCGCCCGGCGCGCAGTACCCTGAGGGACGGGAGGGACCGGCACGCCGCCGGCTCTTAGGCTCCAGCCGGCGGGAACGCGGTAGCCCGGTGGGCAAGGGTAGTTCGAGGCGCAAAGCTCCTCCACCTGCTGGTAGGTTAGAGTGGGTGCGGTGGAAGCCTTGAGTGAGTGATGAGAGATTGTAGAGATGTGATAATGCTGGCCAAGCCGGGCTACATATATGTAGTGACAAATGGCGGGAAAAATGGGAGCGGGAAGACAGGAGGCGGGAAGAAAGTGGCGGGAAGAAAGTGGCGGGAAGAAAGAGGTGGGAAAGAATTGGCGGGAAGACAGGCCGGGGAGAACTTATGGGAAGACAGAGGTGGCCGGGAAGAACTGGTGGGAAGCGGGGGGCAGGAAGACAGATGAGGGAAGAAATTGTTTTTTCTGATTTTTTGATATATTATTTGTATTTTTAACATTTTCAATTGAATTAGGTTTATTTTTCTGATTTTTTTGATATACTATTTGTATTTTTAACATTTTGAATTGAATTAGTTTTATTTTTCTGATTTTTTTGATATATTATTTGTATTTTTAACATTTTGAATTGAATTAGTTTTACTTTTCTTAATTTTTTGATATACTATTTGTATTTTTAATATTTTGAATTGAATTAGTTTTATTTTTCTGAATTTTTTGATATATTATTTGTATTTTTAAAATTTTGAATTGAATTAGTTTTACTTTTCTTAATTTTTTGATATACTATTTGTATTTTTAACATTTTGAATTGAATAAGTTTTATTTTTCTGAATTTTTTGATATATTATTTGTATTTTTAATATTTTGAATTGAATTAGTTTTATTTTTCTGAATTTTTTGATATATTATTTGTATTTTATGATTTTGAAATGAATTAGTTTTTCTGAATTTATTGATATATTATATGTATTTTAAACATTTTGAATTGAATTAGTTTTATTTTTCTGAATTTTTTGATATATTATTTGTATTTTATGATTTTGAAATGAATTAGTTTTATTTTTCTGAGTTTTTCTGTATTTTTAACATTTTGAAAAAGAAAAAGTAATTTGAAAAACACCTTTAGCGCGCGGGAACGAAAAACCCGGCGAAAAAAAGCCTTTAGTCGCGGTTGGTCTGGCCAACCGCGACTAAAGGGTACCCTTTAGTCGCGGTTGGCCACACCAACCGCGACTAAAGGTAGCTAGCTATAAAAGCTCGCGCCCAAACCGTCGCGCGCCCCCATTCTCGATCTTCTCGAGCTGCAGCGACGCTTCGCTTCGCCGCCGATCGACGCCGCGCGCCGAACCTGCAGCCGCTGACGACAACGATGCCGCCGCCCGCCCCGCCGCTCCCGAGCCGCCGCCAACGTGTACGTGCTTCTCGCCGCGCCGCGCGCTCCGGCCCGTGTTCGACGACGACGATTCCGATGGTCGCCGCCCTCACGCGCCGCCGCACGCGCCGCCACCCTGTTCTTCGACCACCCGCCGCCGCACGCGCCGCCGCCCGGCCTGGCACATCCGATCTTCGATCGACCGTCGCCGCGCCGCCGCGCGCCGCCGGCCCCGAGACAGAGAGAGATCGAGGGAGAGGCGCGCAGAGAAGGAGAGAGAGGGCCACCGGTCGGCCGGATTTTTTTTCTTTTTTTAATGTTTTGTTTGTTATTTTTAATTTTAACTATACTTAACAAAAAAAACTAAAAACTTTGTAATTATAATTAATGAATTAATTAGTAACTATATATAGTTAACAAAAAAAACATAAAACTTGATAATTTTGACTTAACAAAATTTTAAGTGGACAAAAAATTTCTGAATTATAACGACACCGCCGCCCCGCCGCGCCCGAGCCTTCTCGAGCCGTACGTCGACGTCCTTCTCGCCCCGCGTGTACATCGACGAAGTCCTTCTCGCGCCGCGCCGGCCGCGCAGCCCGGCAGCCGTGTTCTTTCCGACGTACGACCGCCGCCTGCTTCTTTGATCATACACAAGACACGCGCCGCCTTGTGGCTGCCGGTCGACTTTTAAAAGAACTCAAAATTTGACTTAAAAATTTGTCACTTTTAAAATAACTTAACAAAAGTTTGTCACTTTTAAAATAACAAAAATAACTTAACCACCGCGCGTATACGGAGGGGGCAGCGCTCGTCGCCCCCTCCGTATACGCGCGGTGTTTTTTTGGGATCGAGAGGGGGCGGCGAGGGTTATGTGTCCTCGGCACCGCCACCGCCCTTTCGCCACCGCCCTTTCGCAACCGCCACCGGTCTCTCGGTCACGCGGTCACTGCGTCCCCCCTCTCGCCTCCCTCGTCGCCCTCTCTCTTTATATGTAGAAGAGATGTGATAATGCATATACACAATTAATTTGTTTTTACTACATCTTTTCAGGACTGACATATGGCGGACGATAGAGCTGACCCGATTATGGACAACTATGATTCGGACGCTGAAGACCATATGTTCGGCATCATAAACGGCGATATTCTATATGTGCCGACCGAACAAGAAGAAGATGATATCTCTTCTTATCTGAACCTTGACGGTGAAGATGAAGGGCGCCGTCAGCAAGATGATGCCGAACAAACGTCGATAAACGACGATCTTCAAATGGAAGTAGCAACGACCTCCGGCGCCGAGGTATATATATACATTGAGCCTCTGGTGATACAAACTAACTGATTTGAATAAATATGTGTGTACTAACGTGCGCGACTCTCTTTCTTATCTTAGCCCTCGGCCGGATCGTCGAAACAATCGAGTACGTCGTCAAAGCGTGGCGCAACCAAGACGATGAAACAAGGAGAAACATGCACCATCGAGGTTGTCGACAGTGCAACCGGCAGGCCGCTGGAGCCCCGCAAGAACGCCACCAAGTTATTGGAGATATGCCCAAGAGGCAATAATAAAATGGTTATTATAATATCTTTGAGTTTATGATAATGTTTACATACCATGCTATAATTGTATTAACCGAAACATTGATACATGTGTGTTATGTGAACAACAAGGAGTCCCTAGTAAGCCTCTTGTATAACTAGCTTGTTGATTAATAGATGATCATGGTTTCGTGATCATGAACATTGGATGTTATTAATAATAAGGTTATGTCATTATATGAATGATGTAATGGACACACTCAATTAAGCGTAGCATAAGATCACGTCATTAAGTTATTTGCTATAAGCTTTCGATACATAGTTACCTAGTCCTTATGACCATGAGATCATGTAAATCACTTATACCGGAAAGGTACTTTGATTACATCAAACGCCACTGCGTAAATGGGTGGTTATAAAGGTGGGATTAAGTATCCGGGGAGTATGAGTTGAGGCATATGGATCAACAGTGGGGATTTGTCCATCCCGATGACGGATAGATATACTCTGGGCCCTCTTGGTGGAATGTCGTCTAATGTCTTGCAAGCATATGAATAAGTTCATAAGAGACCACATACCACGGTACGAGTAAAGAGTACTTGTCAGGAGACGAGGTTGAACAAGGTATAGAGTGATACCGATGATCAAACCTCGGACAAGTAAAATATCGCGTGACAAAGGGAATTGGTATCGTATGTGAATGGTTCATTCGATCACTAAAGTCATCGTTGAATATGTGGGAGCCATTATGGATCTCCAGATCCCGCTATTGGTTATTGGTCGGAGAGAAGTCTCAACCATGTCTACATAGTTCGCGAACCGTAGGGTGACACACTTAAGGTTTGATGTCGTTTAAGTAGATATGGAATATGGAATGGAGTTCGAAGTTTTGTTCGGAGTCTCGGATGGGATCCAGGACATCACGAGGAGTTCCGGAATGGTCCGGAGAATAAGATTCATATATAGGAAGTCACTTTCCAAGTTTGAAAATGATCCGGTGAATTTATGGAAGGTGGTTTCTAGAATTATCCGGAAATAAATTACTATGGAAGGAGGAGTCCCGGAGGGACTCCACAAACCCTAACCAGCCAACCAAGTGGGAGGGTGGAGTCCATGGTGGACTCCACCTCCTTGGCCGGCCAAGAAAAGGGGGAAGGGGAGAGTCCCTGTCCCTCTAGGTTTCGTCCATAAGGCAGTTTTTCTGTTGGGGTCTTATTCGAAGACTTTGGGCAAACCCTTGGGGTTCCACCTATATAATGAGGAGGAGAGGGAGGGGGCAGCCCATGGCTTGGCCGCACCACCCCTGCCCCCTTGAGGCCGGCGCCCATGGCACCCCCTCTCCCCAAACCCTAGCACCCCTCCTCCACTACTTCTCCCGCATATGCTTAGCGAAGCTCCGCCGGAGATCTCCATCGACACCGCCACCACGCCGTCGTGCTGCCGGGATTCCGAGGAGGATCTACTACTTCCGCTGCCCGCTGGAACGGGCAGAAGGACGTCGTCATCAACACCGAACGTGTGACCGAGTACGGAGGTGCTGCCCGATCGTGGCACCGTGATCAAGATCTTCTACGCGCTTTTGTAAGCGGCAAGTGATCGTCTACCGCAGCAATTAGAGCCTACTCTTATAGGCTTTGGAAATCTTCAAGGGTTAGTCTCGTTCATTCCCTCGTTGCTCCCATCTTCTAGATTGCATCTTGGCTTGGATTGCGTTCTCGCGGTAGGAAATTTTTTGTTTTCTATGCAACGTTTCCCTACAGTGGTATCAGAGCCGTGTCTATGCATAGATGGTTGCACGAGTAGAACACAATGGTTTTGTGGGCGTTGATGCTCTTGTTGTCTTTAGTTTGAGTACTTTGCATCTTTGTGGCATAGTGGGATGAAGCGGCCCGGACTAACTTTACATGACCGCGTTCATGAGACTTGTTCCTCGTTCGACATGCAACTTGTATTGCATAAGAGGCTTTGCGGGTGTCTGTCTCTCCTACTATAGTGAAGATTCAATTTACTCTTCTATTGACAACATTAGTATTACCGTTGTGGTTCATGTTCATAGGTAGATTAGATCTCTCTCGAAAACCCTAAACCACGTAAAATATGCAAACCAAATTAGAGACGTCTAACTTGTTTTTGCAGGGTTTGGTGATGTGATATGGCCATAATGTGATGATGAATATGTATGAGATGATCATTATTGTATTGTGGCAACCGGCAGGAGCCTTATGGTTGTCTTTAATTTTCATGTTGAGTAGTATTTCAAAGTAGTTGTAATAGTTGCTACATGAGGTGAACAACCATGAAGACGGCGCCATGGACCTTGACGCTACGCCGACGATGATGGAGATCATGCCCGTTGATGATGGAGATCATGTCCGTGCTTTGGAGATGAAGATCAAAGGCGCAAAGACAAAAGGGCCATATCATATCACATATGAATTGCATGTGATGTTAATCCTTTATGCATCTTATTTTGCTTAGAACGCGACGGTAGCATTATAAGATGATCCCTCACATTAATATCAAGATAATAAAGTGTTCTCCCCTCGTATGCACCGTTGCCAAAGTTCGTCGTTTCAAAGCATCTCGTGATGATCGGATGTGATAGATTCAACGTTCATATACAACGGGTGTAAGCCATGTTGCACACGCGGAATACTTGGGTTTGCTTGACGAGCCTAGCATGTACAGACATGGCCTCGGGACAACGGAAACCGAAAGGTTGAACACGAGTCATATGGATGATATGATGAACATGTTGATGTTCACCATTGAAGCTACATCATCTCACGTGATGATCGGTTTTGGTGTAGTGGATTTGGATCGTGTACCACTTAACAACTATGAGGGATGTTGTATTAAGTGGGAGTTCATTAGTAATTAGATTAAAACATGAACTAATTATCATAAACATAGTCTGAGTAGTATTTTGAATTAATTTTGTAGTATTGGCATCCGTTTTTCTACCATGCGCTAGTCTTGTTATTGAGATAGAAATACTGTTAAAATCTGACAAGAAACTTTACGGATTGGTACCGTATTGTTAAGAATCAAGAATTGATTGAGTCCTATTGCAAATTTTTAGTAAACCTCACATTGTTGATTCAAAGAGCTATATTTTCAATTAGTACCTAAAGTTATCTTGTCTCCGTTCAAATCTGTTTGAAAAGTAAGGAGCTAAAAATTTAGTTTTCAGAAATAATCAAGGTATGAGATATGTGTGATATCTAAGACCTTATTGCAAGATGATAGAATATAATTTGGTGAGACTACATAAACTCATAAGTTTTATGGGAATGTACGAAGGTTGAAGACGCAAGGCGTCCCAATCCTCCAACTATTAGGGCACTAAAAATATTCGCATATCCATGAAGTAATCGTCCTTAGTATGCACCGTTGCTAAGACTCATCGTATCGAAGCATCACGTGATGATCGGGTGTTATAGATTCTACGTGTGCATACAACGGGTGCAAGCCAGATTTGCACATGCGAATACCAAGGTTAAAACTTTATGAGCCTAGCATGTACAGACATGGTCTCAGAAAGTCATCATGATACAATGGATAAAATTATGAGTGAAATTGTTCATCATATTACAAGGTTACTAATAGTGAAATCCGGAACACTTGTCATATGATGATCAACTTCAAAGTTAGAACCTCAAGGTTATTGGTATTTGACTAACAAACCGAGAAGTTATTAAAGTTGATGTGTTTTTCTGAAATAATGAGGAAAGCTAAAAGAGAAACTACAAAAGATTATTGGCAGAAAGAAAGAAAAGACTAGAATGTCTAGCTCAGGTGTATATAAATGATATACATGTTATGGATGTATTCCTCGTTTGGTCACACAATAAAATTCTTGGGTATTTGTACCATATTGGTTGGTATGAAGTGTCATACAAAACAACGCAATACAAGAATACAATGGCCTAACTGACTAACAAGGAATATGATAGGAATGCACGTCTGGAACAAAATAAAGTGTTATTATGTTCGTCGTTGGCATTCTATCTAGCCCTTAGAATTTATAATAAAGAACTTAATAATTGTTATTTTGCTCTGGTCAAATGAAAACAATGAGTTGTTCAAATTATGACATTACTCCATGTACGATGGATAAGTTATTATAAATCTTAATGGTGAAACACACACACATAATACTGACACTAAAATGCCATAAGGCAAATGATTTGAATTCCACTTATTTGTGGAACCGCCATTTAGGTCATGTTAGAAAGGAACGCATGAAGGAACTCCATGCAAATGGATTTTTGGAGTCATTTGATTTTTTGAATCGTTTGGCGCTTGCAAATCTTTTCTAAAGAGAATGACTAAAATACCGTTCATAGGCCAAGAGTTGAACGGGCAACTAACTTAGTGAAAACATACATAATGATATATGTGGTTCACTGGGCATAGTTGTGTGCGGGAGATTCTTCTACTTCATGAAAACTTTCAACAATGAATTGAGTATATATGTGGATATATTCAATAAGGAAGAAGTTTGAAACATTTGAATGGATTCAAATAAATTTCAGCATGAAGTGGAAATCATCGTAATAGAAAAGTCAAATATCTATGATTGGATCATGGTGAAAATATTTGAATTACGAGTTTTAGCAAACATCTAAGAGAGTCATGAAATTGTTCTACTACTCACATTTCTTGGAGTATCATAATGATGATATAGTATCCGGGACATGTATCCAAACCTTGTTGGATCAATGATGAGATAAAATATTGATGCCATTATATTTTTGTGGATTATGCTTTAGTGACTACCGCTTTTACACTAAATAGAGCATCATCATGATCCGTTGAAATGACACCATACGAGTTATGGCATGGGTATGAAACCTGATAGTCTTTTCTTAAATTTTGGTATGCATAGCATAAGTAAATAAGTTTACAACCAAAATCGGATGAATGTCTTTATTGGTTATCCCAAAGATTTGATTGGGAATTCTTCCCACGAGACAAAAACAAAAGTGTTTGTCAATGTTTCTTATTTCCGAGAAATTGTTTCTAGCAAAGTATTTGAGTGGGAGGACAATAGAACTTGATAAGGTTTATGAACCTGAGCATAATGATCAGAGTAGCGCAGCATCGGAATTGGTTCCGGAAGCGGCCACGACGATCATGGCTCCCATGACTACAAAGTGTTTTAGCCATGGAGATCGAAGTACATATTGAACCTTGTAGGTATGGTTTACTTTGTGATCAAATAAATGATTTGTGGACAAAGGATTGATTTTGAACAATGATAAACCAACTACAAACAAAGAAGTTATGATGGGCCCTGACTCCGTTAAAATGGCTATACGCCATGAAATCCAAGATAGATAAATACTTTTTGAAAGTAAATAGATCTATAAAATTGATGGACTTGGATGAAATATCCTTGAAGAAACTCGACTTGTCGAAAAATTGTTTACGACAAAGTTCAAAGAATTGAATACGATAAGATTAGATCTTCCGTAGCAATGCTTATAGTCTATGTGGATTATTCTAGTAATCACTACATATTTCTTTTATGAGATATGCTAGTATGATGGCAAAATATACTACTTAACAGAAGTATGTATTAAAGGTGTATACAAGATACAACCAAGAGTTTTGCTAGTTCATGGAATACTAGATAGGTATACGAACTTCAATTAGATGAAGTAAGTATCGCGGAGTTGGAATCTTCACCAGATGAAATAATCAAAGAGTTTTTGATTTCATCAGAGACGATGAAGAGACTTGCATTTGCAAGAAATTAAGTGGGAGCGCTGAGACATATTTATAATACTTTATGTAGATGACATATAGTTGGTTATAAATGATGTAATTATATACTTTATTTAAAAAGGTTTCATTGAGAAATTAACTTCAATGAAAGGATATGGACTGAAACAAATTTAGTGTCAAGATCTATGAAGATAGATTGAAACACATAATAAGTTTAAGTCAAAGTACATAGAATGGATATTGAAGTAGTTCAATATAGAAATATTAAGAAAATGTTCTTGTCATGTGAAGGTTTAACAAGACTTGAGTGTATCTGACACTTGATGAGTAAAAAAACACATGAGTGATTTTAGATCATGAATAATATGTACATAATCAGATATCTTGTGCTCTAAAAAGTTAGGAGCATATACCAGAATGATTCATGTGATGATCATTGAAAAACAGTAAGAATATTCTTGAGTACTTAAGAAGAACCAAGAATATATATATATAGTTTTTGTATGAAGAAATGACAAACAAATCGCTGTAAAGTGTTGCACCGATATTTGTTTTGTCACATATGAAAATAAAATTTCAATTTCAAATTAGACTAAGTGTTGTTTAAAAGGTAGCACAATGAGCTAGAAGTTGTCTATGCTAGATTTAGAAGAGTTCTAAATATTGTGACGGATTCTACAAAAGAAGGCAGAGTATGTCATTGTTTTGACAATGACAAAGGATGTTAAGTCAAGAGGTTCTTTTAGAACTTGGTGTAGTTCCGTCAGAGTCAGAACTTTGAAGCTATATTGTGTGTGACAATATTAGTGACATATTTCAGACCGCGGAATTAAGTTTCCACCAGAAGACCAAACATATTTAATGCCGACTCATTTGGAAATGAGTGATGCGTTGAGACGCAAATGAATTACAAAATACATACGGTTCTGAGCATGTCAGATCCGTTGACTAAAACCTCTCCCGTGAGCAAAACATGATAAAGCACCGGAATGCCAAGGTGTTATATCTTTACAAATGTAAACTAGATTATTGACTCTAGTGCAAGTGGGAGACTGTTGGAGATATGCCCAAGAGGCAATAATAATATGGTTATTATAATATCTTTGAGTTTATGATAATGTTTACATACCATGCTATAATTGTATTAACCGAAACATTGATATATGTGTGTTATGTGAACAACAAGGAGTCCCTAGTAAGCCTCTTGTATAACTAGCTTGTTGATTAATAGATGATCATGGTTTCGTGATCATGAACATTGGATGTTATTAATAACAAGGTTATGTCATTATATGAATGATGTAATGGACACACCCAATTAAGCGTAGCATAAGATCACGTCATTAAGTTATTTGCTATAAGCTTTCGATACATAGTTACCTAGTCCTTATGACCATGAGATCATGTAAATCACTTATACCGGAAAGGTACTTTGATTACATCAAACGCCACTGCGTAAATGGGTAGTTATAAAGGTGGGATTAAGTATCCGGAAAGTATGAGTTGAGGCATATGGATCAACAGTGGGATTTGTCCATCCCGATGACGGATAGATATACTCTGGGCCCTCTCGGTGGAATGTCGTCTAATGTCTTGCAAGCATATGAATAAGTTCATAAGAGACCACATACCACGGTACGAGTAAAGAGTTCTTGTTAGGAGACGAGGTTGAACAAGGTATAGAGTGATACCGATGATCAAACCTCGGACAAGTAAAATATCGCGTGACAAAGGGAATTGGTATCGTATGTGAATGGTTCATTCGATCACTAAAGTCATCGTTGAATATGTGGGAGCCATTATGGATCTCCGTGATCCCGCTATTGGTTATTGGTCGGAGAGAAGTCTCAACCATGTCTACATAGTTCGCGAACCGTAGGGTGACACACTTAAGGTTTGATGTCGTTTAAGTAGATATGGAATATGGAATGGAGTTCGAAGTTTTGTTCGGAGTCTCGGATGGGATCCAGGACATCACGAGGAGTTCCGGAATGGTCCGGAGAATAAGATTCATATATAGGAAGTCACTTTCCAAGTTTGGAAATGATCCGGTGAATTTATGGAAGGTGGTTTCTAGAATTATCCGGAAATAAATTACTATGGAAGGAGGAGTCCCGGAGGGACTCCACAAACCCTAACCAGCCAACCAAGTGGGAGGGTGGAGTCCATGGTGGACTCCACCTCCTTGGCCGGCCAAGAAAAGGGGGAAGGGGAGAGTCCCTGTCCCTCTAGGTTTCGTCCATAAGGCAGTTTTTCTGTTGGGGTCTTATTCGAAGACTTTGGGCAAACCCTTGGGGTTCCACCTATATAATGAGGAGGAGAGGGAGGGGGCAGCCCATGGCTTGGCCGCACCACCCCTGCCCCCTTGAGGCCGGCGCCCATGGCACCCCCTCTCCCCAAACCCTAGCACCCCTCCTCCACTACTTCTCCCGCATATGCTTAGCGAAGCTCCGCCGGAGATCTCCATCGACACCGCCACCACGCCGTCATGCTGCCGGGATTCCGAGGAGGATCTACTACTTCCGCTGCCCGCTGGAACAGGGAGAAGGACGTCGTCATCAACACCGAACGTGTGACCGAGTACGGAGGTGCTGCCCGATCGTGGCACCGTGATCAAGATCTTCTACGCGCTTTTGCAAGCGGCAAGTGATCGTCTACCGCAGCAATAAGAGCCTACTCTTATAGGCTTTGGAAATCTTCAAGGGTTAGTCTCGTTCATTCCCTCGTTGCTCCCATCTTCTAGATTGCATCTTGGCTTGGATTCCGTTCTCGCGGTAGGAAATTTTTTGTTTTCTATGCAACGTTTCCCTACACAAGTTTGTCAACCAATGCGGAGCCATTGTTAGAGACAACGTCTCGATCACCGTCCAGGAGTGGAATGAGCCAAAGAAGGCACGAATTGGTTTCACTTTTGTCGATAAGAGAACAAAAAAAGATTGCTTCAAGAAGCTTATGGAACATTTCGTTCTACCTCCGGAATACAACAAATTCGATGAGGAGGGTAACAAGATTGAGGAAAACAAGGAGAGGAGGAGGCTAGTCAAACAGTTCGCTCTTCATAAGATGTCCGACGCATTCCGGAAATTCAAGCAAAATCTAGCCCATGACTTTGTCAAGGAGAACAAGACTCCGGATTTCAAAGGACAATATGAGAAACTGAAACATGATTGGCCAGAATTTGTGAAGCAAAAGAAATCGGAGCAGTTCATTCAAATATCGAAAAAAAATAAGGAAAATGCGGCTAAGAAGGAGTACAATCATATTATGGGGCCAGGAGGGTATCGCCTTTGGGAGCCTAGGTGGGAGAAGATGGAGAACAAGCTGAGGGCGCGAGGAATCCGTCCAGGTACGGAGGGATGGGACCCAAGGGCCAAAAGCTGGTGGTACGGGCATGGGGGAACGCTGAACCCGGAGACAGGGGAGTGTGTTTACCAGGGCAAAATAATTAAACCCACCCAAGCCCTTATTGACGCAATGAGGGATGCTCAAGAGGGGAAGATCAAGTTCAACAGAGAGAATGACGCGCTGACAAAAGCCCTCGGGAATCCTGAGCACGGAGGACGTGTACGAGGCATGGGGCACATTCCGTGGAAAATAGGGTTCTCCCAGAACGATGACCCGTACGGTTACAGAAGCCGTAAGAGAAAGATGGATCGGGAAGCAGATGTTGTGGCGCGGTTGGCATCGGAAATGGATGTGATGAAGAAAACCGTGAGTGTACTAGTAGCTGAAAGAGATGCAGCTCGGGCACAACATGAAGATCATCTAGCGGATCTCGGAAGCCAGCAGCGGAGAAGCAGTGTGGCTTCCACGGAGGCCCCACCGGCTGGTGCACATGCACCGACGATCGAAATTACTGCACCGGAGCCTCTGGCGGTCGAAATTACTGCACCGGAGCCTCCTCGCTACCCCGTGGACGATATAAAGGAGATGAAAGAATGTCATCTGTATTATCCTATCGGGAACATGTCCATGAAGGTAGCCATCGGCAGTGCTTTACCATGTTTACCTGGAGCACTCCACCACAACAAGCCCATTCAAGATGGCTATGCTCGTGTCACGGTGGAGGACATAGTCCAAGGGTTTGAGGACCTGGAGATTGACATTGCTACACCTGAAGGGGAGAGAAGACTTGGAGATGTCAAGCGCCATTTCATTCTATGGCAAAAGAAGTTTATCAAGTTTCCAGGCGAGGCGCCAAGGACAACAAGTCCACCCCCCTACGGTGGTGGTGGTGGCGGTGGCGGTGGTGGTGGTGGTGCTTCACCTACACCTCCTTCACGTCAGCCGACGCCGCCCCCCAATTCACCTCCGGCGGGTAAGCAGCCGCCGCCCCCTAGTCCGCCCCGGGCGGGTGCGCACGCCCCCCAATCCACCTCCGGCGAAGAAGCAGAAGCAGTCCTGGAGTATTAACCCGGACCCTTATGTACCTAAGATAACAAAGGTACCGGAGCCATCACTGAAGCCTCTCCCCACGAGGCCTTGGGAACGTACTGCCGAGGAAGTCGACGTGGCCGCGACTGCTGATTATGAGAAATGGAAGGCGGACTGCAAGAAGAAAAGAGAGCCCGAGCCCAAGCCAGTATTTTCTGATGAGCAAAAGAAGTGGGCTAAGTCATTTTTGAACGAACCGTCCCAAGCCGCAAAGAATCTGCCTGACGACTATGCACGTGAACTTCGTAAGCAGGCACTCATGTTGAAGGAGAAGAGAGAGCGGGAGGAGGCCGAGAAAAAGGAATTAGAAAGTAAAAAATGCAGGAAACGAGTTGCCCAGCTCGGGGAACAAAGTAAACAATCGATTGCCCCGCTTATAGTGAAAGCCGCCGGTCCGGATGCCTCTGATATCATAGAAGCTGCGGCAGCACAGGGATTGACTGTAACGAGTGCCAGAGAACAAGTGGCCAACTTAGGTGTTACTCTTCGTGAACTATTAGGCCTTGATGAGGCGCCAGTGAAGGAGGTAGTAATTACATATGTGAAGAATGGGCCTCTCGTCGAGCCTGCGCAGGAAGAGGATCTACCTCCACAAATGAAAGGTCTGCTGAAATGGTACAAGGGTTACATAAAAAATAAAAACGCCAAAGAATATATTTATGCGGAAGTTAGATATGAGCATCACTTCAAACATTACTATGTACAAATTCATCTGAGTGAATTGTTCCAGCTTTTCAATCTGCGCGAGCTCGACAAATCTATCATCAGTTGCTACGTTCTGTAAGTGATTTATGTCTACCCCATCTCGTTCATATTGCCTGCACTATATATATGTCCTAACTATATTGTTGTGTCCGCTATTATACATGCAGAATGAAGATTAAGGAATGCAGAGTAAGGAACATCCATGATGTTGGGTTCATTGACCCACACATCGTTAATGGATATGTGTTAGAGCATCACCCCGCCGACGTGGAGGAAGACCTGTGGCAGTTTCTTACAAAGCAGGAACTCAAAAGTGATATTCTATTTCCTTACCATTTTGGGTGAGTGTTTCTGTCTTGAGCACATTCTCTTTTGTTTACTCCATGCATGGTATGTGGCCGGCTAATCGATGAGTTATGCATGACGTACTGTGCATGTATCGTGTCCGCAGGTTCCACTGGATTCTGCTAGTAATTAAAGTTGACACCTCCACATGTCTCGTCCACGACTCTCTGACTCTGGATTCAAATCTTTGGGGCGGCATGAGAAGAATGCTGCAGAAGTAATTATTTTCATTCATTTGCGCTCTATATCGATCGGCCTATTTCGTTCATTTCCTAAGCTTCAAGTAACTAATAACTCTCTTGTTCATTTAATTTTCTTTGCCTCGTAGGGTTTGGAGATGGTTCTCAGATCAAAAGGTCGGTGATTTCAAAAAAGAGCTAGAATTCAAAAGGTCAAAGGCTAAGAATAGTGGCGATATTCAGCCACCGGGGACCAGTCTATGTGGATACTATGTCTGTGAGATGATCCGGAGATACACCTCTGAGCGGGTTCCGAGTGATACCAATGCTCAGAGGAATAACATCCGGATGATGCTTAGTCCAGAAGCTCGCTTCCGACCACTTCAAGAGGAACTAGCTGGATGGTTCAGGAGGGAAGTCCTGCATCCTAAAGGAGAACACCATTACGAGGACGTAGAACTTTATATGCATTAAATTATGTATGGAAACTTGTTCAAAATTGTATATGGTCATCCGATGATATTGAATATATATTGTATATTTCTCTTGAATTCTTTTTGGTTCTAATTTCAAATTTGTTTGAAATTGTACATTCATATGCATGTATGTAGTACCGTAGAATATGTGAAACTCCTTCAAAATTAAAATAAAGCACAAAAGAAATAAAACAATACAAATTAAACAGAAAACAGGTTTAGGGGGGCAGGTTTAGGGGGGGGGGGGGGGGCTAAAACCCTAAACCTGCGGCGGCCTTTAGTCGCGGTTGGCCAGGAGAACCGCGACTAAAGGTCCTCCGCCCCGACGGACTGCTGGCGGCCACGTGGACGTGCCTTTAGTCGCGGGAACCGCGACTAAAGGGGGGGGGGCCTTTAGTCGCGCTTAATTGGGCGCGGTTGCGCAACCGCGACTAATGACAGTTGCGAACCGCGACGAAATGCCCTTTTTCCACCAGTGCCCTGTGACAGCACCAAACCGTTAGCATTCCTCAAAAAAGAAACAATTGGATCGCAGTCACGCTGCTACAGCTTTGTGAAACAACTGATTAGCAAAGATGAGAAAAGATTGCGAAGGAGATGAAGCCTTTATATTATGACTCAATACTCAGTCCTAACATATTGTAGAATCCTTGACTCTGTATTTTCAACCGTACAATCTATTCACTTCTGCTCTTTGTAAACAAACCAGATCTTTTACAGGCATACAACCACATGTCCAAATGATCACAGGCACTCGTAGCTTACGCATGAAGAACCTCAACCATGCCACTTTTAATCTTAATGCAGTACAGTACATTTTTGAAGAACCGCTATTTAGTTCATAATGATCTACCAATCGAACAGGAAGGTTCAGAATGACGGTTGCTCCAGCCATGGCATGCCACTGGAGGGGAAGGCCATGGTATGTTTTGCTGGATGCAGCGCACGACCTGGTAGCCGGGGTGTGAACATTGCATGGGCACAAAGGAATTTCTTGGAACACCTGGAACCAGAGCGCGTGCCTCCTCATTCGGACTACAGTACCAATATCTACCTACTTTTAAAGGGTGGAAAGCAATTTACTTGCATAAATTGACCCTAGTAGGTCTTATGATAAGGAAGAAATATGCCCAAGAATTTGGAAACTGGCTGCACACATAATTTTAAGTTTTTTGATCTTTTTAAATATTTTTTGTGCATGATACTTCTCCTTATAGTATAAAAATTGCAGTGGGAAGCACTACCACTGTTTGGCCTCACAAAATATCACAATGTAGAATTGTCAACGGCCTCCTGAACTCATTCTGGCATATCCCACAACAAACCTAGATCATTATACACATAGATTACTAACAGCCATTCAAGATAAATCATCACATTTAGGCCGCCCTCTAATCCTTAAAATGTCATGGAAATCGCCATCATCAGGATGAAAATGGTAACAATAGTGCACATGCTGCAAAGCGAGAAGAATCGCCGTCTTCATCCTTGAATAGTTAGCTTACGGTTTTGGTAGTACAAGATTAGTGATATTTATTCATGGTCGCTTATATTGCAACCCTAGAAGTTGTTACAACAAGGAATGAGAGTAGGAAGCGGTCAGAACAACTACTGAGATACGACATGTAAATAAAAATATTATGACACGTTGAAGGTAGAAAAACATACACATATACTGAATAACTAATGAAGATATTTTGTTCTGGAGAAGGACAACAAAATCACTAGTTTTGGTTTATCATCGGGAAACAAGACACATGAGTAGCATATGATGTGAGTCTAACAAAACCAAAACTAACAAGAAAAGGTAGAAATACATTCATACCTCACAGACACATACACTAGCATGGGATATATACCATTTATTTCATACTTAAGATGCAAATATAGCTAGAAACTAACTCAATCCGTTTGCACACTGCAACTGTAGATCTTCCATTAAGTTAACCAACAACTAAGGTCTGACTTAGTAGTGGTTGTTCTCCCAGAACTGAGCCTGGAGCCAATCTATTGTATTCTTCTCCACCTGAAACGCCTTGGCAAGAACATCATCTGAGATCGGTGGCTTCGATCCAAACACTGCATTGGCAATCGTGATAGCCCCTGGGTTCTGGCTACTAAGTGCAGCAATTGCAACTGCTGGCTTGTGGGGGTTGGGGTTGAATTGGAAGTGGATGAGCCCCACAGGGAACACAAACACATCGCCTTTGTTAAGCATCTTGGAGAGGAACTTGTTTTCCGGATTGGACGTGACAAAGCCAACATACAATGTCCCCTCGAGCACCGTCAGGATCTCGGTAGCACGAGGGTGCGTGTGTGGTGGGTTCTGACCTAAGGGTGCATAGTCAATGCGCGCTAGTGAGATGCCTAGAGTGTTGAGGCCAGCGATCTGCATGACATTGATCAAGGTGACATTGGATCCAACCTTGTTGGTCATCCTAGGCTTGTCAAGATTGGCTGCCTTGAAGAAGTCATCTGCATTGACGTCCATCGGGTTCTTGCAAACAAACCCATTGACAAGCACTGCATGCATTGAACATGTAATATGTAAGTGCGAATTTTCTAGTGTTATTTCAACATGCATATTATCTCCAGAGAGCCGAAGTCATGAAGTAAACAATTACCTGGAGATTTCTTATCCACAACACAGAAGTCTTGGAGTGGGCTAGGATCGGAGGCTATGGCCTGCCATGAGACAAATGCAATAAAAATGGCAAGCACAAGTAAGGAAGAAGAGGAGGCCATTTGGTTCCGTTTCACTTGTGTTGCTGCTTGATTGTGGGTGGTTGATGCTTTGAAGGTGCAGGGTATGGATGCTTATATAGGTGCAGAAAGCAGTGTGTCCATATGAGCAGCTGAAGGAAGGAGTCCCTTAGAAGCGACCAACAGATGGAAATGGTCTCTGGCTGCTAGAACGTACTGATTAAATTATTTTGCATGAACTTTACAGGCTTCATTTGAATTTGTCTAAAGCACGCTTTTATTCTTTAAAGAAGTAAGGTAGCGGATACGGTTCTTATCAGATAGCTAAGGATACTAAGTAATCTGACGACCGAGCAGTAATTTTTATTATTTCATATTTTGAATCCCTACCAAGTCACCTCAATGCATGGACGGTGGTTCCATGAAAAGTCGCCACCCATCACCACCGTGGAAAAGAAGATTCATGCATGATTGAAAAAAAAGATGAATGCACATGCATTAGTATTGCAGTGGCACCAAGAGCTAGCTACTAGTGCTAGAATATTAGAATTCCACATCTGGGCTTACTGTCTCCCAGTTTGCACCTAACCTTGTCTACATCAATTGTGAATAGAAGACTACAACACCCTACGTCACTGTGAATAGAAGACTGAAATGGTCTCTTGCTGGGTGGCTTGTTTGCTGGAATTTTCTTTTTCCGCCTTTCAATGTACAATATTATTTTTCTAATATATCGTAACACTACTAATAAATCTAACATCTGAGGAATGAATCAATGACGATGGTTACTGGCACCTTCCTATTGAAGAAATGGCAGTCATGTTGACCAAGAAAACATGTAAAGGAGACCACAAGGTAAATGAACTAGAAGAGCACACGATAGCTCACACAAGCCAGTAGCAACATACCTCATCAACTTATGCAAAACAACTTCCTATGGGTAGACTTTCATCCGAAGTAATGATCACTTGAGACGTATGCAATAAACGCAAATGCTTCATGTAATATGAGTCCGGACATTTTGTCTTTCCGCAGGACATGAATGTTCACAGGTTTTAAATAATATTTGCAGGTTTGTGCCACTGCATCCGTAGATATATTTATAACTTGTAGTAGGTAGAATTTTGGGGCTCGTATCGAAATGAGTGCATGAGGGGAAATGTCATCTGGCGTTCTAATTTGTAGTATAGAGAAGACAAGGTCAATGAACAAGAAAAGCAAGGAGTGATTGCTTACATAAACCATCCTCAACATCCTCACCAAATCAAGCAAAACGACTTTTGTGGATATATAGCATGCTACAGTATATGAACCTGCAAACGTTCATCCGAAGTTATGATCATTTGAGACCTAAAGCTGTTGCTTCCAAATTAGTAAAATAAAGGTATTTCGTTCATCATATCAGGCTGCCAAGCTAGCACTTTGCATCCGTTAATTTAGACTATCTATGCGTCAGATGGAATGGTTCCATGAAAACACGGATAGAATGGTTCCATGAAAACGCGGTGCACAAACGCAGCTCACGTGTTCACACCTATGAACCAGAAACAGTCTATTATGAGTTGAAATTGTAATCAAGACCTGTTAAGTTACTCTGCCTAGCCGTAGCGCCTCCTTGACCAGTTCACAACATATCCATACCTGCCCCCGCCTACTGCAGCAGCCTTAAGGTGTATATATAGATATGCCACCTACCCTCCTACCCCGGTCCTCGGACAGCAGCAACGTGAGCTGGGAGCAGTGTGAGCGAAGCGGTATGTCCGTACGGTTAGGGTTAGGCGACGCTGCGGGCGATTCGGGCTCGTCGCCGGTGGCGGCGCGGCCGATGGTGGGACGCGGCGGTCTGGCCGGCAGGGGTGCGGCGGAGGCGCGCTTCTCATAGCTTGGGGGTAGCAGAGGCAAGTTCTGGGCGCTGGAGGAGCTCGGTGACGGCGAGCTGGGAGCTCCGCAGTCTGGGTCTGAGGAGGAGGATGCGGAGCACGTCCAAGGGGAGGAGCCGTCGCGTCCGGTGGCGCCCACGCTCGGTGGCTTCATCTGTCGGGCGGAGGAGCTGGGAGGCTCTCTCCGGCACCGGCGTCGAGCTGCCTTTGCTCCGGGCGGCAAAGGTTCCAGATTCGGGGGGAGGGGTCCTCCCCGATTCCGGAGGCTGGGTGATGCTGCCGGCATGGCCGCGGGTGGCATGTCGGGGCGGGCGGCCCGCGCGGGCAGCGCACCGCTGGAGATGGCTGTTTCAGTGGAGGAGACGTCGAGGGCGGCGGTGGGGCTGGTCTTGGCGGCGGCGGCGGGTGCAGTGACGACGGTCGACTGCCCTGCTGTGGTGGGCCGCGGGCCTGCTGGGGCCGGGGTTTCGGCCCAGGGAGTTGCCAGCCTCTCCATCTCGAGCTGCCCGGTTGGGGTTCAAGTTGGTGGGCTGGGCTGGAGGGATGCGGATGCTGGGCCGTCGTCCACTCTATCTGGGCCAAGGGAGGCGCTGGAGGGCCCAATGCGCAGGATGGTCTTTAGATGGCTTTGGATGCCGGCCGGGTGTCTGGATCCAAAGTTAGGGTTTCCAATTCGTTCCTAGGAGGTGAGGCAGAGGCTCAATGACCCCTACGCGCCGCCACACAGGCTTCTCTGCCGGATCGCCGGCTCACCTCGTCAGGAGCTCTCCTACGTGGAGGTGATCATGGCGGGCGGGTTCGACGACGGGCGCAAGAGGCGCTACGATGCGGAGGGCGGGGCGCGGCGCTTTGGTGGCGATTCGGGCGGGCGGCGGTTCGGCAGTGACGATGGGGAGCAGAGGGGGAGGTTCGAGGGAGGCAACAGCGGCGGTGGCGGCGGCTACCGCTACAGGGAGGAGGAGCAGAGCTACAGGGAGCAACGTGGCCATGAAGATTGGAGCTCGCCACCGCCTTGGTGGAGGGAGCAGCAGAGGCGGGAAGGGGAGCTGCGCGACCATAGGAGGGGGCCGGCGGAGGGCGGCACTGGTTGGGGAAACGGCGGCCGCCCGGGCTCTGCGGGTCAGGGAGACCGCGCAGGGGCGGGACAGCGTGCTCCGTCCAAGGACAAGGCCAAGAATAAGGGCCCGGCGGTCGCGGGTGGGGCTGTGCCGGCGTCCCAGAAGAGCAAGAATAAGGCGGTGGTGCAGCGCTCTGGGGTGTCTGCGGGAGGAGAGTGCTTCAAGTGTGGCAGGGAAGGCCATTTCCAATCGGATTGCACGTATGAGCCGCTGTGTGTGATCTGCAGCGGGGAAGGCCATACCTCTGCGAGTTGCCCGACTCGGGGCAAGGGCCTCCGGTTGATGTCGATGGGGCATGCCATCACCGGTGGGGGTTTCTTCAACATTGATATCGAGCCTCTACGGGCGTGCCAGGGGGCCTCCGAGGTGTTTACGGCGGTGATCAAGTTCGACAAGGACCCGCTGACGGAGGAGAGGCTGTCGGATGAGCTGAAAGTTCTGATGGATGACCAGACGATGCGCCTTTGCACAGGCAGCGGTAAGCTTCACCTTCCGCTCAGCAAGCGCGACACGGAGATTCGGGAGGGCTTCATCTCTCCGAGGCCGTCGCTCGTGCTTCCCTTTGGTTGGGTCAAGCTGACCGGGGTCCCGGAGGATCTGATGGTACGCGACAGGCTCATGGCGGCCTTCACCATGATTGGCAGGCCCATCGATGTGGATGAATTGTCTGTCATGAAGAGGGACACGGAACCGGTGCGGATGCGCTTCCAATGCCGCTACCCGGACCGCATCAAGGGCTCGGTGCAGATCTTTATCAACGGTGAGGGCTTCACTGTCGGTGTGCAGGCCGAGCGGCCGCCGAGGGGGGCGTCGGGTGGAGGTGCGGGGGCTCCGCCACCACCACCGCCGTGGGACGACCACGATGATGGGTACTCCGACGACTTGTCTTCGGATGAAGAGTGGAACAAACATCGCAAGAAGAAGGGTGACAAGGAACATGAGGGTAGCAAGGAGGCTACGACCGCTGCGGGACCGGCCGGGTCCAAGTCGCCAGGGGCCAACCTTGGCTCATGGAGTGCCCCGGTGCTTGGTCGTGTGCACCTGCAGGGTGGCCACGGGAAAGGGCTCCCGTTTGATCAGTATGGCTCCAACCTTGGGAGGGGAGGGGACTGTCACGTGCCCTTGGCGGAGCTGGCTGGGGGGAAGAGCAAGGACAAGATTGTGGTCCAGGTGTTGCAGCCACTGGCGGAGAAGGGGTTGGAGACGGGGGAGGGCTCCCTTCTCTCCAATGAGACCGAATCCCAAGTCTCCGACCCGGTGGCGTCTTGGGTGGACGACAGCCAGGTGGCGGATGGGCCGCCGACGAAGATTGCTAGGGTCAGGGGACCTCTCGAGCGCGTGGAGGTGGAGGACGTGATTTCTTCGGAGGACGAGGAGGAGGTGGGGCTGGGCAGGGAGAAGCAGGACCTGCAGCTAGAGGCCACGGCGGTGGCTCCACTTGCTCAGGGGAGGCGCTCCTTGGCGATCACCTACTCCAGCAGGAAGAAGAACGGGTCGACACCGTCTCTCCCGATGCGCAAGAGTTCGAGGAATGGGGCGATGGCGGGCACGCCGATCATGGAGCTGGCGCAACGTCGGGCGGAGGAGAGGAACCTGGAGGCCGACTCCACCACCAAGAAGAAGGACAAAGGTAATGATTTTCAGATCCTAGATGTTCTTTCTGATGCTCACCTTTCGTCTGTAGTTTGGGATAGCTGCTTGATTTTCAACCCGGCGGTGGGTCCGCCGGAGGCGGAACTTTCGCTCGTGCGCGCCAAGGAGCTAGCCCAGGGGGCGCTAGCGGAAGCCGCACGACGGGCGGAGCGCCAGATTGCCGAGGCACAGGCAACGGCTGAGGCCCAGAAGGCGGTGAAGCAGGAAGGAGTGGCGGACACCGCGGTGGCGGAGGGGTCTATCGACGCCGCTGCAGCCAGGGAGGCTTGCAGGCTGGCTGGCTCCCCGGTGGCAGGGGACTCGCCATTGGGGTATGCGGAGGGCTCGGCCCAGGGGGGTGTGGAGGCCGGGACGGCTAGGCCACGCCGCAAGTGCGTCAAGAGATCTCAGTTGACGGTCCGGAAGGGGCAACACAAGCGCAAGGGCGCTAAATGAGATCCCTAATCTATAATATCCGAGGTTTTGGACGACAAGGGCATCGTACCCAACTCCGGGAATACTTGCGGGGTGATAAGATGGACATAGTGGGTTTACAGGAGACGATTAAGCAGGAGTTTTCGGGTCCGGAACTCCGGAGCCTCGAGTGCGGGGGTCAATTTGCTTGGAGTTGGGTCCCCGCCACGGGGCACTCCGGAGGGATGCTGCTAGGCTTTAGGGATGAGACCTTTGAGGTCGGAGTTTGGAGGAAGGGATCCTTCTTTCTCAGTGCTGACATCTTCCACCGCAAGTTGGGGAAGAAGTGGTGCTTCATCCTCGTATATGGCCCGGCGGATCATGCGAGAACTGGGGAGTTCTTGGACGAACTTGGGGCGGAGGTGCGCGCCTGCAATCTCCCAGTGGTGGTGGGCGGCGATTTCAACCTCATTCGTAGGGCGTCGGATAAGAGCAATGGCATTGTGAATTGGCCAAGGGTGCGCCGGTTCAATGATGTGGTGGCGGCCCTATCCCTTCGGGAGCTGCATAGAGCGGGCGCTCGCTTTACCTGGACGAACAATCAATCGAGCCCGATTCGCTCGGTGCTAGATAGGGTCTTTGTCTCTCCTGCTTGGGAGCAGATGTTTCCCTTGTGCTCGCTGCAGGCGATCACAAGGATTGGGTCTGATCATACCCCACTGATTTTGGATGATGGGGACAAAGGGATTAAGAGACCGTCCCATTTTTTCTTCCAGATATGGTGGTTTGGGGTGGATGGGTTCGTAGAGCTTCTCAAGGGCAAGATCCTTGAGTGTATACATGGGCAGGGGCCACATCGATGCAGCATTGACCTGTGGCAATGCATCTCTAGGAGCTTACGCCAGTTCCTCAAGGGATGGGGGGCGAACTTAGGGAAAGAGAAAAGGGCCGCCAGGGAGGACCTTATGCGTAGGGTTCAGCATCTGGACCACTTAGCTGATTCTCAGGGCCTTGATGAGGAGGGGTGGGCTCTCCGATATCACCTGGAGGACCAGATCGTCCACCTTGACGGTGTGGAGGAGGAGTATTGGCGCCAGCGGAGTAGAGTCAGATGGACCCTTAAGGGAGACTCTTGCACAGCCTTCTTCCACGCGATCGCCAATGGTAGACGGCGTAAATGTTCCATTCCGAGGCTTATTACAGAAGCTGGGGAGGTTTCTGAGCAGGCGGATCTGGTGGACCATGTGTACCAGTTCTACCAGAACTTAATGGGCGCAGAGGGAGAGACGAGGGCGTTCTCTTTAGCGGACGATCTGTGGCCGAAAGATAAGAGGATTTTGGACACAGAGAATGTCGAGCTGGAGGTGACCTTTACTCCAGAGGAGTCGGATGCGGTGCTTGCCGACATGAAGCCTGATTCAGCTCCGGGGCCTGACAGATTGCCGGTCTTGTTCTTCAAGAAATTCTGGGGAATCTTGAGGGAACCAATCCTCGCAATCCTGAACGATTTCGCCCTAGGGAGGGTGGATGTAGCGAGGCTCAATTTTGGGATCATTTCCTTGATTCCTAAGGTGAAGGGCGCGGACAACATCCGACAGTTCAGACCGATTGTCTTGATTAATGTAATCTTCAAATTTTTGGCGAAAGCGTACGCTATGAGGCTTGCTCCGATTGCCCACAGGACCATAGACAGGAGCCAGTCGGCTTACATTAAGGGTCGGTGTTTGCACGAGGGGGTTCTCGCGCTTCACGAGATTGCTCACGAGCTGAGGGTTAAGAAACTTGGCGGTCTTTTGCTTAAGCTGGACTTTGAGAAGGCATACGACCGGGTCAGCTGGGATTTCCTGCGGGAGGTTTTGCTCAAGAAGGGGTTCTCGGCAATGGTGGTTCACCGCCTCTTGCAGCTGGTCTCCGGAGGACAAACGGCGGTCAATGTCAATGGGGAGATTGGGGTTTTTTCCGGAACGCACGAGGAGTGCGACAGGGTGACCCCCTATCCCCGATCTTGTTCGATTTCATGGTAGACTCGCTGGCTGACATAGGCATCCCAAATGGGCCTGCCGAAGATAGTACCCGGGGTTTACTGAAGGCCCACTACCCGAAGAATAAGAAGATTCGGAAGCCCAAGATATTATTAAGGAAAGCTAGAGTTGTAATAGAAAGTCGTATTTGTAATTTTACGGGATGAGTTAGAAACCTTCCCGGACTTTGTAACTTGTGCAGCATGAATCCCTCGGCTCCGCCTCCTATATAAGGGGGAGTCGAGGGACGCGGAAATCATTGAATCATTGTTTACAAACCCTAGTTTTCATAATCGTCGAGTACTTTTCGGCTGAAACCTTCGAGATCTACTTTCCCTCTACTTCCAACTAAACCCTAGCCTACAATCCGTAGGCATTGACAAGTTGATACCTTGTCAATTGGCGCCGTCTGTGGGAACTAGAGGCGTAAGGATCTGATCTCGATGGCACGTTCAAGATCTTCGACATCATCAACTGCAAGCAACGTAATGGATCAAGGTAAACAGATCGCTGCTGGTCCTGTCGATTTTGTTCCTCACCCACCCTCCCGTTTGGATGCATATGCGTATCTGGCGGAGCCTATGGAGATGACGTTCGGAAGGTTTCGCTTTCGCGTCGAGAAGGAAGGATCGTATCGTGTCGAAATTCCGATTTCGTCGGGATCGTCGGCGGTCGATTCCGATTTTTCAAGCTATACATCGTCAACCGAATCAGGAGAAGAAGAAACTTCGTCGTCACGCTACATCAGCATCAGGGCAAGAGAGAAACTCGCCAAGATCTTCAGCGACATGTCGTTTGAGTCATCTGCGGACTCATATATAAGCGATGGCTCAAGCAGTGTCCACAGTTACGATTTCATCGACAAATCTACTACAGTGGGCAAGGTCTTCACCAATCTCAACGATGGTGTCACCAAACCCAACATAGATCTGAACACAAAATATCATCAGATTTATGTCATTGGAGAGTCAAGCAATGACCAAGAGGAAACATCTGAGGCTTTCGACGATCTGGGAAATCCATACGTCGATCCCTCCGATCTGCGACGAGGCCTGGGCAATAAATACGTCGGGCCACAACCGCGACACAGAGTTCGACTCTCGCAAGCAGCGTGGGATAGAGCCGCGAGAGTTATGGATGGATCAGAACCAATGGCCACCACAGCCACGCCAGAGGAATTACAAGCATATCAATATAGGCTCGCACGAGCTGCAAGAGAATTGGAAAAACAGGCAGCTGAGCTAAACAGAAGAAAGGAGGCAGCTTCTGCATCCAGCAGGAGAAGGGCAGAGTTGAGTCGACAATCTAGAACTTCGGGTGATAGCCACAGGGAAGCTCGGAACAGAGCAAGATCAAGGTTACAACACATACCCGAAGCAGAAAGAGAGCACCTGGTCCAAAACCTCGACATGTCCTTTATGTCGATAGATACAAGAGGAAACATCATCCCTAAAACACCAGAGGCTGGGTATATGGTGACACATGCTTTTATCCTCGCATCTAAACCACCTCCAGGGGATCCAAGGGAAACACTTTACAACATGGCGATAGCAGGAGTTGGAGCCATGGGGACGGCGTTTGTATCAACACCTCCCGAAGGAACAGCAAGGCAAAATAGTCCACGACCTGCGGCAGCAGCAGCAGCAGCTCCTGAAGGACCAAGTGGAGCAAGAGATACGGCAGCACAAGCAAGGGTCGACAGAGCGCGACAAAGCAGAAGAGAACATCGGCAGTCCCCAGAGTTAAACGACGAGGATATGTGCGGTTTGCCGTGCTTCACGAGGAGAGTGCGAAAAACTCGAGTACCTTCAGGATTCAAGTTGCCTGATAATTTCAAAAAATTCGACGGCCTTCAAGATCTAGAAGATTGGCTAGTTGATTATCTCGAGACGGTGAAACTCACAGGAGGAACCAGAGCAACAGCTATGCAAAGCATCCAGGTGCATTTGAGTGGAGCCGCACGGTCTTGGATAAAGAAACTCCCTCCAGGATCTATCGACAGTTGGGAAAGCTTCGAGGACGTGTTCGTCAAGAACTTCAGGTCCACGTGCAAAAAACCTGCGTCGTTAGAGGAGTTGAGAGCATGTCGACAAAAGCCAGACGAGCCAATGAGAAAATATATCCAAAGGTGGAACATCATCAAAAAATCGGCAGAAAATATATCTGACGAGAGAGCGATAGATGCGTTTGTCGCAGGAATCAGGCGTGGAGATTTTGTCGAGGACTTGGGAAGGACCAACCCAAAGACAGTATCCGCGTTAATGGAAATAGCAAACAGATGGGCAGATGGAGAAGATGCTGTCCACAACAAACGGCACAGGTCGCCAGAGGAGGACCGTGGTCGAAATTATCAACCGAGGCGACGATTTCCTCGGCAGTACCCGAACTATGATGCTCCAGGACAAATTTCGGCAGGTTTTCGGGCAAACACAGGAGGAAACATCAGAGATGATTATCAGAGAAGCAATGAGCAGCGAGGCGATAATAGAGACGATTCTCGAAACAACAGGAAAAATAGCGGGCCTAGGTTCCCGAGGCCTTTCGTGTCTCCTGAAGAGATGATGAATGAGCCGTGTCAGATGCACTTTTTCCTCGACAGCAACGGAAAAAGACAGTCAGGACATCTGCAGAAAGATTGTCGCAATTTCCAGGCAATGTTAAGGTGGGCAGAGCACGCTAACGCTCGGGCAGCACAGAGAAATCCTCGAGAACCCAGGAGCGAGATTCACTTGCCACCTCCTCCCGCGATTACAGAAGACAATCGACATCAGCTCAGAATAGCGGCAGCACCTCCACCACCACCTTACGTTGATCCTAACTCCAACGGAGTGGTGTCGATGATTCAGAAGGGAAGGCCATCCAATAGAGCTCAGAAAGTAATCTCACGACAGGTGTTCATGGCAGAAAAAATGCCTCCACCAACAGTCGAGTATCTTAATTGGTCAGGGCAAGATATTGGCTTCACCATAGCAGATCATCCGCAGCAAGTTCCTCGACCAGGGCAGTCAGCACTTATCTTACCAGCAGTTATTGCGGGATTTGATGTCTGTCGAGTGTTCATAGATGGCGGCAGCAGCTTAAACCTTATGTACGCAGATACATTGAGGAAGATGAACATATCCCTAGCAAACTTGAAGCCAACAGACACGAGGTTCCATGGTATCACACCGGAGAAACCAAGTTATCCATTGGGGAAGATCAATCTCGACGTTCAGTTTGGAACCCGAGAGAATTATAGAATCGAGAAGCTGGAATTTGAAGTTGTGGATTTTCCATCGCAGTACCACGCTCTGTTGGGATGACCAGCATATGCTAGATTTATGGCGGTACCACACTATACATACCTGTTGTGGAGGATGCCTGGACCGAAGGGACCAATTACAGTCAAAGGAAGCTTCGCCTTAGCCGATAAGTGCGATAAGGATTTTCATCGGATATCAGAAACTTTCGGGATGCAAGATGAGTATTTGGCGTCAAGGAGTATGACTGACTACGACGTGCTGCCAGACGTTGGAAGGCCAAATAAAGAATCAACTTTCAATACCGAGAAAAATTCTAAGGAGGTACAGATTCACCCGACAGACCCGAAAAAGACGACGTCCATCGCAAACGACATGGACCTCGCATAGGAAAACGTGCTCGTCGAGTTCCTCCGTGAGAACTGGAAAATCTTCGCATGGTGTCCAGCTGACATACCAGGAGTACCCAGGGAACTTGCCGAGCACCACCTCAACTTGGATCCCCTAGCGAAACCAATCAAACAACCCTTGCGGCGTTTTTCGGAACCAAACCGCAAGGCCATGCTGTCAGAAATCGATCGACTACGAGAAGTTGGTTTTATCAAGGAGTTGCACACAGAAGCCACATGGGTAGCAAATCCTGTGTTGGTGCCGAAGAAAAACACTAAGGTCCTTCGCATGTGCGTCGACTTTACGTGTCTTAATAAACATTGTCCAAAGGATCACTTTCCCCTCCCGAGGATCAATCAAATTATCGACTCCACGGCTGGATGTGAAGTCTTTCCTTCCTGGACGCATATTCTGGTTACAACCAGATCAGATTGAAAGAAGAAGATGAAGTAAAGACAGCGTTCATCACACCTTATGGCGTGTTTTGCTACAGAACAATGCCCTTTGTTCTGAAAAACGCGGGAGCAACATATCAGAGGATGATGCAGAAGTGTTTGGCGACACAGATTGGGAAAAACGTGCAAGTATACATCGACGATGTCGTCATAACGTCAAAAAAGGGGGCAACGCTGATTGAGGATCTCAAGGAAACCTTTGACAACCTCGACAAATTCTGCCTCAAGCTGAACCCGACGAAGTGTTCTTTTGGCGTTCCAGCAGGAGAACTTCTGGGGTTTCTAGTTTCAGCAAGAGGGATTGAAGCAAATCCCGACAAAATACAAGCTATCGTAACAATGAGGAAGCCAACAAAGTTGAAAGAAATACAGCAGCTAATCAAGCAGTCGCAGCTTTGAGAAGATTCGTCGCCAGGCTGGGAGAAAAAGCGTTACCATTTTACGCTCTGATAAAGCAAGGAGAGAAATTCCAGTGGAACGAAGAGGCCGATAGAGCTTTCGAGGATTTGAAGCGCACAATCTCGACACCACCAATCTTGGTGGCGCCGAAGGAAAAGGAACCTCTCCTGCTGTATATTGCAGCCACGCCCCAAGTGGTAAGCACGGTGCTAGTTGTTGAAAGAGAAGAAGAAGGAAAACTCCATGGAGTGCAAAGGCCAGTGTATTTCATCAGTGAAGTTTTATCGCCTTCCAAACAGCGGTACCCGCATGATGCAGAAACTAGCATATGGAGTAATTACAACGGCAAGGAAGTTGCGCCACTATTTTTCGGCACACCCGATAATAGTAGTCAATGAAGCACCTCTTTCAAATATACTAAACAATCCAGAAGCTACAGGGCGTGTCTCCCTTTGGGGAATAGAACTTTCCCCTCGGGACATCACGTATGAAAAAAGAAAGGCAATCAAGTCGCAAGTTCTGCCAGATTTCATTGCAGAGTGGATGGAGCTACAAAACACGGGACCCCCAGATTTGTCGAGAACTTGGACCATGAACTTCGATGGGTCCAAGAGAGTAGAAGGAGCTGGCGCAGGAGTAGTACTTATATCACCTGAAGGCGACAAGTTGAAATACGTCCTTCGGATGATGTTCCCTAACGCATCCAATAATGAAGCAGAATATGAAGCCCTCATACACGGGATGAAGATGGCGAAAGCTTGTGGTGCAACTCGACTAAAAATCTTTGGCGACTCACAATTGGTGGCTCAGCAAGTTATGAACCAATGTGACGCAGTCAATGATAGCATGATGGCATACAAGGAGGTGTACAATGAGCTTGAGAAGCTGTTTGATGGGTGTGAGGTAAATCACATCAGTAGATTGAGCAATGATGAAGCCGATGTTCTCGCAAACATCGGATCGCAGTGTCTCCCAATCCCGCCGAAAAAGGTGCAGAAAAAAGCAAAGGAAGGAAAAACTTCGGTGCCTCTCAAAGAAACCACGGAGGATGAAGAGGACCAAGAACTTGTAATGATGGTAGAAGTTCCTTGGATGCAAGCGTATATATCATATATCCTCAGGAAAGAAATACCCGACGATCCAGTTGAGGCCAGGCGAATTATTCGACGATCCAAAGCTTTCACAGTGATCAAGGGGGAATTATACAAGCGAAGTATTTCAGGCGTTCTGCAAAGGTGTGTCACACCCGAGGAAGGAAGAATAATTCTGAAGGATGTACACGAAGGAATATGTGGCCACCACGCAAGTAGTCAAGCTATTGCAGCCAAAGTTTTTCGGGCAGGATTCTATTGGTTGACAGCAATCGAGGATGCCAAGGAAATAGTAAGAACTTGCGACGCGTGTCAAAGATTTGCCGCAAAACCCCACTCTCCAGCGGCGGAATTAACACCAATACCATTGTCATGGCCCTTTGCCCAATGGGGACTTGATATGGTGGGCAAGTTGCACAAAGTTTCGCCAGGAGGATATGAGTACTTGCTGGTCGCTGTCGACAAATTCACCAAGTGGGTAGAAGCGAAGCCAATAAATTCACCAGATGCAGCGTCGGCAATAAAGTTTGTGAAAGGCCTCGTTTTTCGGTTTGGGGTGCCTCATAGCATTGTTACAGATAATGGTTCAAACTTCACATCCAAGGAATTCAAGGAATACTGCACAGAAGTAGGCATTAAATTGCACTTTGCGTCAGTTGGGCACCCGCAAACTAACGGACAAGTCGAGAAAGCCAATGGCATCATCTGCAACGGCCTCAAAAAGCGCCTGCTAGGACCTCTTGAAAAAGCTCGACATACTTGGCCAGAGGAATTGCCAAGTGTTTTGTGGAGCATCCGAACAACACCAAATACGGCGACACAAGAAACTCCGTTTTTTCTCGTCCATGGAGCCGAAGCAGTACTACCAATTGAAATAGAGCATGATTCTCCAAGAGTAATAGAGTATGACGAAGAAACATCACAAAAAGCTCGAGAGGATGATATGGACGCACTCGACGAAGCTCGCGATGAAGTACTTTCACGAGTCACCAAATACCAGCAAGACCTCAAAAACTACCACAGTCGAAGGTTAAGACCAAGATCTTTTCAAGTTGGGGATTTGGTCTTGCGGTTAAATCAAAAAAGTACAGAGAAGCTCGAATCACCATCGTTGGGGCCTTACGTTGTCACGGAAGTCATCGACGGAGGCGCATACAGGATCAAGGACAAGAAGACAGGGGCTCCCGAGAAAAACCCCTGGAACGTAGCGCAGCTCAGGCGGTTCTACGCCTAGAGTTGAAATATAGTCCTTCTCTGTAAAAATACAATATACTGAAACGCCGGCGAGTTTTCAGACGCACTCTTTTCCTTTTCGAGGCACCGAGTGGGGCCGGAAAGGTTTTTAATGAGGCGGGCTCGCGGTGCTGCAATATAATAAAGATAGTGGAGATATACTTCTTATTCTTCGACACGCTCGGGGGCTCAACGCCTTCAAGTCTCAAAATACGTACAATATAGACAAACTAGACTTACCGAAATATTTCGCCTTGGTACACTAATACCTCGCCAAATATAAAAATCGGAAGCTAACAATTATAAATATAGTGTACACGTCAAAAATCTTATTGCTTTGGTCTAAGAACCTCGCAACAAAAATATAGAACTTCGACACTAAGATACCTGGGGGCTTGCAACCTATTTGATGAAAAAATAAAGATATCTTCTTACGGCAAGAGGAAAAATCTTCGAGATGGAAAAAACAGTACAAACTCTAGCCAGAAGGCTCGGGGGCTCCAACAATATAGAGCACTTTACAATATACAACAAATTTCTTCGGAAATAAAAAAGAAATCAAAAAAGATACAGACACAATGTTTTGCAATATGGTACAAATCAGTCAAAGCCTAAAATACTATCTATGGACAAGCCTCTGGTTGTTTTATGTTCAGCATAGGACCCCTTGACGAAGAATTCTGAGTCCATCCGAAGAAGCTCATCTATCATCGACTCAGCCACAGGAGTTACCATCTCATTGATTGTGTCAATATCATTTTTTCGCCGCGATTTCTTGGCCAGGCAATCAGCAACAATCTTCGTCAAGTCTAATTTTGGATGGCAAATATTTATCATAATCATGGCGAACCTTGCTCCAGCAGTCAATTGAGCTCGCACAAAATTATGAATGCGGGGAGCATCTCTGAATATCTCCAGCAATTCAGGAAGAGTTTTGGGAACTTCATTTCGAGGAAACAAAGTCTTGTAAACAAGGGTTAATGTTGTCGTGCAAAAATTGAGAAATTCGCGCACTTGGCAAGCACGATCTTGGAACCTGACAATTTGCTGGGTTCGTTCAGGGGTGGCCCAGAATAAACAGCCATGGTTAAGGGAAAGATTGACAAGAAGATTTGTTCTCTCGTTTACTCTTCGATCTTCGGCGGCAGCATCAAGAACCGAGCCTATTAAGCGACAAGGCAAGAAATTTGAAGGGGGGCACAGCAAAATAAAGAGGAGGCATTGTGAGGTTGGAAAAACATACCTAACATATCTGTGCTAGCTTCCAACATTAGCTCGAGCATGCTATTTTCTCGGGTAGTGGCTTCCTTTGCTTCCAATACAGCAGTATCCTTGGCAGCCATAGCCTCTTTGGCTTGTTGGAGAGCAAGTTTTTCTTGTTCGGATGCTTTCCGAGATTGTTCCATCATTGCCAGAGTTTGTTTCTTCATGGATTGAAGTTGTTGTCGAAGTTCTTGCAAATCTTCCGACAAATGTTTGCTCGAAGAACCTTCAAGGGGGTCGTCATCAACTAGCATTTTCTTCGAGAAGGAAGAAGCAGGTGAAGCATCGGCAGAGCAAGGATTGGTCGAATAGTTATCAAATATTAACTGGAAAAGAAAGCGCCAGGATCAATGATAGTGCCAGAAGGAATTTCATTAATTTCTAGAAAAATTTACATAGACATTACAAAAGAAGTTTCTCCAAAAGGACTACCAGGATAATTGTCGCCACAGCTAAATTGGCGACAAGGGCAAAAGAGACAGAGAAAGCAAAAAACAAAGAGGCATGCAACTAGACCTCCGGCCTCGATGAGCTAGGAGTTGAAGATGGCTTGATCCCGAGATAGGCCAGAATTTTCTTCGTATTGGGCTTGGCTGCCTTGATCAAAGACCGCCATTTTGTTTGCTCTATCTGCTCGGTGTCGCCAACCTTCATCCAGTCAACAGTTTGTTACTGTCACGACCAAGGCAACAGTGCTCTCGACAGCAATCTTCATGTTCTCCTGGCGCATTTTCAGCCCAAGGTCCTCTGATGGATTGAAGCTCTGGGCAAGGGCAAGGAAAGTCTTGGGCTCCTCTTTCTTCGGGAAGAAGTAGGGGAATAGCTTCGACAATCCTGCGTCAGCATTCACCACGCCTTCACGAATTTCGGATCCATGAAACTCCAAATAAGAAAGTGCGTCAAGGAGAGGATCATTGTCGGGATTCTCCAGATCAAACTCTTGGTTTGTTTGGCCTGCCACAGGAAATAAACGTTGGTCAAAAGCAAGAAAAAGCAGGTCCTATAAAAAATAGAAGGGATCGATAAAATTACCTTGGAAGCGCCGATTTTGCGAATTCAGGCGCTTGAGGATCCCCTTTTCACGAGTAGCCTGTGCGGCTTTGTGCTCGTTTAAAGCAGTTTCAGTATCCTCAAGTCTCTTCTGCAGTTCCTCGACACTAGCAGCTTTTGCCTTGGCTTCATTAGCCTCTGCTTTGGCTTCGCTAGCAACAAGTTCGGCTTTCTTGCGGGCCGCTTCACTTTGCTCCAGTTTTTGAGCAAGAGTGTCGGCAAGCTTGTTGGCCTCTGCAAGTTTCTCTGTCGAAATAGAAAAGAAAGGTCAAAATTGCGACAAAAAACAGGAGCAAGAAGTCAGAAACAACGACAGCAAAAAAGTTATTACCTTCGATTCTGGCATACTCACGGTACCCAATGAATTGGGATCCGATGCGAATAAGCTCTTTGATCATGGGCTGTCAAAGAAGAACAAAGAAAGAGAAACATCGGTATGGAAAAAGAATGAAGGCGTAAAAAAGCAAATAGAGGAAATATAGATACTGGCAAGAAAATTAAAAAACTTACATCATCCAAGAGCGGAGTAGAAGAGCTACCCAATTGAGGGGCAGGCTCAATGATCGTTTCAATCCTTGTCCTTTTTGGTGAAGGAGCAAGGGGGCTTGAAGGCGGAGTAGTGGTGACGACGTTTTGTTGAGGAGGCGAAGATTCTTCTCCTTCAACTGGCGTATCCGAGACAAGTAAAGTATGTGACGTGCTCGTCCGCGGAGCCACGTCAAAAGTTGGTACTTCTTCCTCATCATCGCTGTGATTAAAAATCGACAGCATAAGAAGCAAGATAAGACAAAAATTTCGAGTACAGAAATAAGAATGACTTACGAGCTGACGAGGGATTCAAGATAAGGATCATAAGTTGCCTTCTGACGTGAAGGATCAACTTCTTCGGCTTTGGAAGTGCCGGAATCTTCGACGTCATTCCTCTTCCTTTTGCCTTTTGGAGAAACAGCGGGAGGAGGAGATAGTGCCGACGCAGTGCCTTCGGAAGATCCCGCAGATTTTCGAGAATCCACGGGTTCATTCACAAAAGACGGAGCTTCTTGATTGTCATCAGTGACAATGGCCCTTTCTTCGACTTCTCCACCTTCAGGAAGAGGAGGAAGTGAGACAAGGTCTGGATGATTCTGTGCAAAATAAAACAGGGAGAGATGTCAGAAAAGAAGTTACAAAAAAGATAGCAAAGCAACAACAAGACAATAGACAAAGATTACCTTGGAAAGTGGATTGGCGGCGCTGAATGGTGTCACACGGCAAGAAGAAGGGATAGCATCTTTTTTGCTGAGAGATGAAATTTTTCGGACAAGTTTTTCTAAATCCTTGACCTCCAAATTCACCGACAGCCGATCTACGTCCTTGTCGCCGGCATATTTCCAGAGAGGATATTTGCGAGCCTGAAGCGGCTGCACTCTAGTCCTAAGAAAGTATGCAGTGATTTGGACACCCGATAACTCTTTGCCGCGAGTATTTTGCAACTCGTGGATACGAGCCATCAAGGTTTCTGTCGACGCCCTTTCTTCTTCGGTGGCCTCCGCGTCCCAGGAGCGGCGGCGAAAGATTTTCTCGGCGCCATCAAAAGGAGGGATGTTGTCCTCCGCACATCCATGGTTCTCCTCCTGAATGTACAACCACTTCTTGCGCCATCCTTGAACTGAGTCAGGAAGCTTGACGTCGAAGTAGTCGACAGTGGGCCGAACAGAAATTACAACGCCGCCTATATTATAGGCGACATTGGGCGAGCCATTACGGCGGCAGAAGAAAATGCGCTTCCATAGCGCCCAGTTAGGCTGGACGCCAAGGAAGGCCTCGCACAAAGTGATGAAAATGGAGATATGGAGGATTGAATTTGGCGTGAGGTGCTGGAGTTGCAGACCGTAGATAAAAAGAAGTCCACGGAGAAAAGGATGAATGGGGGCGGAAAGACCGCGGATGAGGTGGTCGACAAAACTTACCCGGTACCCCATTGGAGGGGTTGGGTAGCTTTCCTCACTGGGGAAGCACAGTGCCTTGGGTTTCTTGCTGATCCCCAGCTTCTTGAGCATGTTGATGTCTTGAGTGGAAATCTTCGATCTTTCCCACTCCGCCGCCCCAAGATCCACGGCGGCCATGGAGGACTCCGGCGTACTGTGCCTTGTCAATCGACGAGGTGGCATCAACAATGGCGCAGGATTTGCAGCTTGGAGGCGAGGAGCTTAGGAGGTTGTGGATCGCAGGAGGAAATTTGCAGATGAGAGAAGGAGGACGGCGCGAGCGGAAGTGCTCAAGGAGGAAGAAGACGATCTTATATAGGGGTGCGGTGAAACGACGAACCGTTGGATAAGGAAAATGTGTGACAGATGATAGCCACGTGGCAACAAGGGTAAAAAAGTAATTCAACGTTGGGGAAGTTACGGTGCGTGCGCCAGAAAAAGCGGAGGACGTGTGTCCCCCACTTGCACGACGTGTCACGATAGTGGATCAATTGGGCCCGCATGGCAGTGAGAAAAGACTTGTCGCAAATTTCTGACTAGCAATCGTGGCTATCGTCAGCAATAACGTCACCTTGGCAGAAGAAAAAATTCGACTCAACAGCTTCATAAAAGGCGACACGGAAAAATAATGCTGGGCCTTTGATCAAATACAAGTTTTTGATCAAATGCTCGGGGGCTACTTTGGAAAAAAGGAAAAGATCCAGAATGACAAGATAGAAATGGCGTGAGCCTATGACCAAATACAAATATTTGTTCATAGCCTCGGGGGCTACTCCTATTGGGAGCGCTGTTCGCGCACCCGAGAAATTATAAAACTTCGGGAGATAAAAGAAAATATAGCGGCATAAGGCGTGGAGCCTACACCCAAGTACAAGTCCTTGGCTGTAGCCTCGGGGGCTACTCCCATCGGGAACGCTGCTCGCGTGCCCGATGAAATTATAAAAAAAAAAGAGAAAAAAAAAGATAGAAGAGCAAAAAAGTATATTTCGAGTTATAATTAACTCTACATATACTCCCATCGGGAGGGCAATATAAGTCATTTTTGACTCGATAAAATGTGCCATTCCAACAGCCGAAAAAGCACTCGACAATATATTCTCAGAACGCCGAAGTTGCGATCAATTTCTGAATGCCGCAAATTTGCGAAGGTAAGACCCCAGATCCGTTCTGCTGGGCGTGGCATCGCCAAAGACTGCGCTCTGCTACTTTTATCCGTATCAACAGATACGAAAAAAAATCCTAACGGACGCGTTAGGTACCCGATAAATTTTACTGGGACTCGACAGAATGGTAAGACCTTAAGCGGCACCTGTCGAAGTTTACACCAGTATCCCGAGGTCATGTCCAGGGACGTGATCTTGAAGTAGGTTTTTGCGGATTGCCACTAGAGCAGTTAACTAGTACCTGATTCGTCAGATGAACTAGCCCCAACTACCATCATCCCTGTACAATATAGATGTTTATGAGAAGAAATATAGAAAAAGTCGAAGCTGTCGAATAAAAATAAACAGTGGAGATTTTCCTTGACCCTACGATTCAAGCAAAATCTCGGGGGCTACTGACATAGGCATCCCAAATGGGCCTGCCGAAGATAGTACCCGGGGTTTACTGAAGGCCCACTACCCGAAGAATAAGAAGATTCGGAAGCCCAAGATATTATTAAGGAAAGCTAGAGTTGTAATAGAAAGTCTTATTTGTAATTTTACGGGATGAGTTAGAAACCTTCCCGGACTTTGTAACTTGTGCAGCACGAATCCCTCGGCTCCGCCTCCTATATAAGGGGGAGTCGAGGGACGCGGAAATCATTGAATCATTGTTTACAAACCCTAGTTTTCATAATCGTCGAGTACTTTTCGGCTGAAACCTTCGAGATCTACTTGCCCTCTACTTCCAACTAAACCCTAGCCTACAATCCGTAGGCATTGACAAGTTGATACTTTGTCACTAGCGGCTATCCTTTCGAGAGCCAGGGAGTCGGGTCACATACAGGGGGTTGTGCCTCATCTCATACCTGGTGGTGTTACGCACCTTCAATACGCAGATGATACCATGATCATGATCGAGCCCTCTAGGGTGGGGGTGGCCAACCTCAAGCTCATCCTACTATGTTTTGAGAACATGTCGGGATTCAAGATTAATTTCTTGAAGAGCGAGGCCTTTGTAACAGGGGTTACAGAGGCGGAGCGGAGGTGGGTGGCCGATGGGCTTAACTGCAAGCTTGGCTCTCTCCCAATGCAGTACTTGGGCTTGCCGATGAGTGACAAATCTCTCTCGGCGGCAGACTGGACCTTCCTGATTGAGAAGGTGGGTCATAGGGTTGACCCATGGCAAGGCCTCTTCCTTGGCCCGGCTGGTAGGCTCGAGCTCACTAACTCCTGCTTATCTAGCCTGCCAATGTTTGCAATGAGCATGTACCTTCTCCATGACAAGACTCACGGAGCAATGAACAAAACTAGGGCAAGATTCTTTTGGGAAGGGGTCAACGCCAAACGGAAATACCACATGGTTGACCGGGACACGGTGTGTAGGCCTAAGGCATTTGGGGGTCTAGGGATCCTCAATGCTAAACGCATGAACATTGCGTTGATGGTCAAATGGATTTGGAGACTGTACCAGAATGAGGAGGGTCTGTGGGCAGACCTTCTTAGAGCTAAGTACCTGGGCAACAAGGACCTCTTTTCCCCGGAGGTTCCTACGAAGGGCTCACAGTTTTGGAATGCCATTCACAACATCAAATGGTACTTTAAGCTGGGAGCTAATACACCTGGTGCAGGATGGGCGGAAGACGTTATTCTGGTTAGATTGGTGGACGGGCAGGGGTCCCCTCCGCGGCCTCTTCCCGGGGCTGTTCGCTTGCTGCGATAATCAGTTCGCGACGGTCGCCGGGGTTCGTTTGAGACAGGCTGGTGCATCCGCTTTAGGCGAAGCTTCACACTGCCGGAACGAGTGGAATGGGAGAATTTGTGTCGGATCTTCGATCTGAGCCCGATGAGGACGGGTGAGGACAAAGTGTCTTGGGCGCTGGAGGAGTCGGGTTGCTTCTCCACCAATTCCTTGTACCTCAAATTGTCGCACGGGGCAGCGATCACGCACTTCAAGGAAGTGTGGAGGACTAGGGTTCCCCCGAAGATCAAGGTCTTTCTTTGGCAGTTGATCAGGGGGAGGCTGCCCTCGGGAGAGCAGCTGGCCAAGCGCCACGGCCCTTCGAACGGGGACTGTGCGCTATGTGGGGAGTTCGAGGATTGTAATCATATTTTCTTCAACTGCCACTTGGCCAAGTTTTTGTGGGCAGGGGTTAGGGAGATCCTATCGTGCACTTGGAACCCAACAGGGGTTGGGGATTTTATCGCTATTGTCCAGGGTTTGTCGGGGCGCCTCCGTAGATTAGCTTGGTTTACCTTTGCGGCTCAATGCTGGACGCTTTGGAATGTTCGCAATAAGCTAGCTATAGAAGGAAAGATCCTTGGCAGCCCAGCTGATGCGATGTTCAAAATGTCTATTCATATGCAGGGATGGAGGGTTCTGGTCAGACACAAGGACCGGAGACTCTTGGACGTGGCGACGGCCGAGGTTAGGCGGCTCCATGGGGCGACGAGGACATGAGCTTCGGGCGGTGCAGCGCGACTTGGCTTTGCCCTCCGTCGTCGGCGTGTGTTAGCGCGTGTGTGGTTCCTGGTATCTGTTGGTACTCTGTGATGTGTGCTGTCCCCGAACCGGTGGTCTTGCTTGTATGACTTGAGGTACCAGATGTGGTGATGTGTGCGTTGTATCGTCGAATTGGTAATGTGGGGCTATATATATATGGCCGGGCCTTTTGGCCTTCTGTTTAAAATATGCCACCTACTTATCCTCCACAGCAAAACTAAGCATCATAACCTGGCCATCTGAACTCCACGACCAAATCAAATGGCAACCTCCCACATCCTTCTTGCTGGTCTTCTTGCGCTGGTCTCATGGCAGGCCATGTCTTCTGACCCGAGTCCTCTTCAGGACTTCTGCGTCGCCGACAAGTACTCTCCAGGTACATATATACTTACACATGCTCTTCTTAAACTCAACCACTGTGCTGAACTTTATAGGCCTTCTTCCTGATGTATTAATAGAACGTGGATGTTCTCGTGCATGTGTTTTGTTTCTGAAATTCTGTTTTGGCCTCGTCTGCAAGGAATTCTTTTTTGACCATATGTATGGATATTGATTCTCTATGCAGTGCTTGTCAACGGATTTGTGTGCAAGGACCCGAAGGTCATGAGCGCGGACGACTTCTTCATGGCAGCAAACCTCGACAAGCCTATGGACACCACCAACAAGGTTGGGTCCAACGTGACCTTGATCAACGCCATGAAAATCCCTGGCCTTAACACACTCGGCATCTCCATTGCGCGGATAGACTATGCGCCCCTAGGAGAGAACCCACCACACACACACCCTCGTGCCACAGAGATCCTCACGGTGCTTGAGGGTGCACTATACGTCGGTTTTGTGACTTCTAACCCGGAGAACAAGCTTTTCACTAAGAAGCTCGAGAAAGGTGATGTGTTTGTGTTCCCTCAAGGACTCATCCACTTCCAGTTCAACCCTTGCGCTAACAAGCCAGCCGTGGCGATTGCCGCACTCAGCAGCTGGTGCAATCACCATTGCCAACGCAGTGTTTGGATCAAAACCACCAATATCGGACGATGTCCTAGCTAAGTCTTTCCAGTTGGAAAAGAATACAGTGAAGTGGCTCCAAGCTCAGTTTTGGGCCGACAACCAGAACTGAAACAATTAACCATAGAGTCAATGACATATATTGACGGGACTTACTTATGCCTTTTGATATAATAAGAGCATATGTGTGATTCTTCTACCTTGCAATATGTGTAAACAGATGATCTTGTATTATTCTGTGATGATTAATTAATACTATGTGTCTTACGGTTCAAATGTTGCAATTCCATTCTTGCATGACTAGTATCTACTACATTGGATTATGTGTAACTAAGTGATTCACCCAAATTAAGAAAATCAATCCAAAGAATAAAACTCATTATTATCTTTGGGTATCCAAGAATTTTTATGTCATGAATAGTCAAGCAAAATATACTAAGTGGCAACAAGTAACAACAGTTTTAGTCATGTAGGACTATGGCAAGAATTAAAGTAAACCTCCAAATGAAGAAAAATATACTAAGTGAGTCAATCCAAAGAATATAGCTCATAGATTTGCCCAGTTATCAGGTCAATTATACTTTACAAATAGCGAAGCAAAATATACTAAGTCAAGTTTGATAATTGGGCGCGAGTTATAGAAAATATTTACCTCTTAGTGCTGAGTGTCAACAAGGTAGACTTTGTAGAAGCCCCCTTCTTGCGGGTGCCCTCTACTGTAAAATACTTGATAGTGTCAGGCCATCAAAATAACAGCCCAAGCGCACCCAGAAGCGGCCTACACTGGGGAAAAAATTATTCACAAATAATACTCAGATTTGGATTTTTGCACAAATAATACACCGCCACTCGAAGCTCGAGCGGTAAGAAGATAACGCTCCAGGCTGACGCGGTAAGGTACCTACTGCTCAAGGCTCCCTGTGACAGCACAAAACCAGTGGTCTTCAGCAGCAGGGTCTTCAGGTTGCAACTGAAAACTCTGCTCATCTGGAACAGTTAAATCACAGGCAAAGATGAGCAAAGATTACTAAGAATGAGGTCTTTATATGTTGATGAAATAGTCAGCCTTGAAAAATTGTAGAATATTTGACTCTTAATTTTCAACCCATACAATCTATTCTCCTATGAGATTCAGAATACAGCCAGTGACATTTTACAGGACATGCACTTGTAACTTACACATCGAGAATGCCACTGCTAATCTTAAGAAAATACGGTACATTTATGAAGAATTATTCCACAAAGCTCTACCAATCGACTAGAAAGTTAGGAATGATCAGAAGGAATAATGGTGTGGTGATGGCATGCCGCCGGAGAGGGACACCACTGCATTAGCAATGGTGATGTGTGTGTTCTAACTGGATGCAGCGCACGACCGTGATATAGCTGGTGGCTGAGGTGTGAATGCTGGATGCAATTCCAGGCTGGAAACTTCTTTGAACACCTGAAACCAGAGAGCTTGCCTCCTCATTTGGACTGCAGTAGCAGCATCACAGAGCAGCAGTACCAACAGCTGCCTGAACCAATCCTGCCATATCCCACAGACAAAACTGGGCATGCTAGATCATTATATTGATAGGTCGCTAGCAGCCGTTAGAGCATGTGCTGCAAAGTGAGAAGAATCAGGGTCTTGATCCTTTAACATTTCACTTATCATGTATTTTGATACAACATTAGTGATCCTAATTAATCTTCGCTTATATTGCAACCCTAGAAGTTGTTACAAGAACGAATGAGAACAGGAAGCAATTAGAACAACTGGCATACACATGTGTAAATATAAATAAAATAACACGTTGAAGGTCAAAAACGTATATAACGAATTCCTACCGAAGATATGTAGTTCTGTAAAAGGGCAACAAAGTCATCAGTTTTGGTTGGTGAAATAAGGCACGCGAGAGCAGTATATGATGCAAGTCTGACAAAAAAACAATACTAGCAAGTATTGAAAAGGTATAAATACATTCATGCCTCACAGAGACATACACTAGAATGGCATATGTACCATTTATTTTATTGCTTAAGATACATATAAGCTAGAAACAAAAGAAATAAATTTGCACACTTCAAATGTAGATCTTCCATGAAGTCGACAAACAACCAAGGTCTGACTTAGTAGTGGTTGTTCTCCCAGAACTGAGCCTGGAGCCAATCTATTGTATTTTTCTCCACCTGAAACGCCTTGGCAAGAACATCATCTGAGATCGGTGGCTTCGATCCAAACACTGCATTGGCAATGGTGATAGCCCCTGGGTTCTGGCTACTGAGTGCCGCAATTGCAACCGCTGGCTTGTAGGGGTTGGGGTTAAACTGGAAGTGGATGAGCCCCACAGGGAACACAAACACATCTCCTTTGTTGAGCACCTTAGAGAGGAACTTGTTTTCCGGATTGGATGTGACAAAGCCAACATATAATGTCCCCTCAAGCACTGTCAAGATCTCGGTGGCACGAGGATGTGTGTGTGGTGGGTTCTGACCTAAGGGTGCATAGTCAATACGCGCCAGTGAGATACCTAGAGTGTTGAGGCCACCGATCTGCATGACGTTGATCAAGGTGACGTTGGATCCAACCTTGTTGGTTACCCTAGGCTTGTCAAGGTTGGCTGCCTTGAAGAAGTCATCTGCATTGACATCCATCGGGTTCTTGCAAACAAACCCATTGACAAGCACTGCATGCGTAGGAGATGTAAATTATAAGTATGGATTTTACAGTGTTATTTAGGCATGATTATAATGTCTAGAGAGTGGTTTCAGCTTAATAACATGACGGAGAAGTGATGAAGTAAATAATACCTGGGGAGTTCTTATCGACAACACAGAAGTCTTGGAGTGGGCTAGGGTCGGAAGCTTTGGCCTGCCATGAGACCAACGCAAGAAGAGCAGCAAAGACAAGAAAAGAAGAAGAGGAGGTCATTTGGTTTTAGACGTTTTGGTTCTGTTTCTCTTGTGTTGCTACTTGTGTGTTTAAAGGTGGCTGGTGCTTTGAAGATGCAGGGGGTGGATGCTTATATAGGTGCCAAAAGCATTGTAACCATATGAGCAGCAGAAGGAAGGAGTCCAGTAGAAGAGACCAATGGATGGAAATGGTCTCTGGCTGCTGTAACGTGCTGATTAAGTTATTCTGCATCAACTCCACAAATTTCGTTTGAGTATCTCTAAAGCACACTTTTTTCTTTAAAGAGGTGTGGTAGCAGATACGTTTTTTGCCAGGTAGTTAAGGCTGCTATGTAATCTGATGACCGAGTAGTAATTATTATTATTTCATATTTTCCGTCTCTACCAAGTCACTGCAATGCACGGACGGTGGTTCCAAGTCGCAACCCATTACCACGCGGACATGAAGATTCATGCATGAGAAGAAAAGGGATGAATTTGCATATATGAGTATTGCAGTGGCACCAAGCTAGTGGCTAATGGCTAGTGTCAATTCACCAGCTGGGCTTACTATTTCCCAATCCGCACCTACCCTTGTCCTTCATCTTATGAGGTATGATAGATTTTAATCTTTTATAGTTTTACTTGGTCATCGTTTTCTTGAAGCATTGTCTAGATCAACTGTGAGTAGTTGACTACAACACCCTACATCACTGTGAATAGAAGACTGAAATGGTCTCCTGCTGGTGGCTTCTGTGCTGGAATTTTCTTTTGTCGGCCTTTCAATGTACTAGTATCTTATTTTTCTAATATCTCAGCATGCTATAAATCTAACATGTGATGTTTGAATCAAGGATGGTTACATCACCTTCCTATTACAGAAATGGCAGTCATGTTAACCGAGAAAACATGTAAAGGAGACCACAAGGTCAATGAACTAGAAGAGCAGGAGATAGCTAAGATAGGCCAGTAACAACATCCCTCATCAACCAACACAGAACGACTTTCTAGGGATATATTGTGCTTACAAATGACTTTCGTTCAAAGTAATGATCACCTGAGACCTTCGCAACAAACGCAAAAAACTTCCTGTAATATGAATCTGGACAATTTGTTTTTCCACAGGACACAAATGGCCACAGTATTCAATAAAATTTGCAGCTTTGTGCCACTGCATCCATAAACATATCTATAAATCTGTAGTGAATAGAATTTTGAGGCTTATATCGAAATGAGTGCCTGAGGGGAAATGTCGTCTGGCCTTCAAATTACATCTCTTAAGTCTAAAAAGAAAATATTTTTATCAATTTAGGCTACCAAACAAGCATTTTGCACCCTTAAATTTGAGATTATCTCCGCATCAGATAAAATGGTCACTTCCAAAAATATAACGAATGAAAGCATGCGTCCGCACCAAGAGGATCAGCAAAAGGCTATCACACTTCAAACATGTACACGCTTGTGAGATGACCATTTAATCAAGGATGGTTATGTGCTTTACCTGGCCACTGGGCCTCCTTGACCTGTTCACAAACATGATCCATACCTGCCCCTCCTACTGCAGCAGCCTCAAGGTGTATACATCACATTTCTGATTAAAGTACCAATGAAAATGACAGTCGTGTTAAGCGAAAAAACATGTACCGAGATGACAAGGTCAATGAACTAGAAAATCAAGTGATTGCTTACATAAACCATCCACAACATCCTCACCAAATCAGGCAAAACGACCTTTCGTGGATCAGTTGAGACCTAAAGCTGTGGCTTATCAAATAACCTCTCTCAAGAGTAAAAAATGGTATTTAATTCGTCATCTCAGGCTACCAAACTAGCATTTTGCATCCTTTAATTTAGACGATCTATGTGTCAGATAAAATGGTTACTTCCATGATACCATGGTGGGCAGACGCGGCCCACGTGTTTGCACCTATGAACCAGCAAAAGGCTATTACGAGTTGAAATTGTAATCAAGACCAGTTAAGTTGCTCTACCTAGACGTAACTCCTTCTTGACCTGTTCACAACATATTCATACCGTCAGATAGAATGGTTACTTCCATGATACCACGGTGGGCAGACACGGCGCACGCGTTCGCACCTATGAACCAGCAAAAGGCTATTATGAGTTGAAATTGTAATCAAGACCAGTTAAGTTACACTACCTAGATGTAGCGCCATCTTGACCTGTTCACAACATATTCATACCTTACCCCTCCTACTACAGCAGCCTTAAGGTGTATATATAAACATGCCTCCTACTTCTCCACAGCAAAACTAAGTATCATCAACTGGCCATCTAAACTCCACGACCAAATCAAATGGCAACCTCCCACATCCTTCTTGCTGCTCTTCTAGCGCTGGTCTCATGGCAGGCCATGGCTTCTGACCCAAGCCCTCTTCAGGACTTCTGCGTTGCAGACAAGTACTCTCCAGGTACATATATACTTACTTACACATGCTCTTCTTAAGCTCAACCACTGTGCTGCACTTTATAGGCCTTCTTCCTGATGTATTAATAGAACATGGATGTTATCCTAAATGTGTTTTGTTTCAGAAATTCTGTTTTGACCTCGTCTGCAAGGAATTCTTTTTGACCATATGCATGGATATCAATTCTCTATGCAGTGCTTGTCAACGGATTTGTGTGCAAGGACCCGAAGGTCGTGAGCGCGGACGACTTCTTCATGGCAGCAAACCTCGACAAGCCTATGGACACCACCAACAAGGTTGGGTCCAACGTGACCTTGATCAACGCCATGAAAATCCCTGGCCTTAACACACTCGGCATCTCCATTGCGCGGATAGACTATGCGCCCCTAGGAGAGAACCCACCACACACACACCCTCGTGCCACAGAGATCCTCACGGTGCTTGAGGGTGCACTATATGTCGGGTTTGTGACTTCTAACCCGGAGAACAAGCTTTTCACTAAGAAGCTCGAGAAAGGTGATGTGTTTGTGTTCCCTCAAGGACTCATCCACTTCCAGTTCAACCCTTGCGCTAACAAGCCAGCCGTAGCGATTGCCGCACTCAGCAGCCAGAATCCTGGTGCAATCACCATTGCCAACGCAGTCTTCGGATCAAAGCCACCAATCTCAGACGATGTCCTAGCTAAGGCTTTCCAGGTGGAAAAGAATACAGTGAAGTGGCTCCAAGCTCAGTTTTGGGCTGATAACCAGAATTAAACTAATTAAACTGAGTCGATGACATGTATGGATGAGACTTACTGATGCCTTTTTCATATAATAAGAGCATATGTGTGATCAAGGAAAAAAATAGCGGGCTATTTGATTTAGCGGATGCCTCGTCTAGAAGCTACAGAAGCTATAGCGGCGCAATAGCGGAAGCTAAACCATTTAGCGGTTTTCACTAACAAAAGTAATATATGTCGCAGAAACATAGAATCTCAGCATGCATTATGAAATATAATATTTTCTTCATCTCCAAGACTATTGCATTTCTTATAATCTGCTATGGACCTAAACTAGATACGCCAATTCTATCTACGATCCTTATTTCTAAAAAATGACAAGGGATTGAATGGAATTGAATAGGCAGGTTGCATCTGTTCCACATATAGAAGTATAGTACAAAGAGGAAAGGATAGAGAAGCAAGCTTCGACGTAGCAGTTCTAGTTCTTGAATAGACAAACAAGCTTCTATATACAAATTAATTTTGTGGTTCTACTGTCTGGCATCTGAACCAATACACCGAGGAACAAAGAGTAAAGGATATAGGAGTTGCGACAATCCATACTGAGTTTCAGGATGAGACATCACGGTGTTTTCAGTCGTCTCAATTCAGCCCATGTCTCCCTAGCCACGTTTATCACGACCTGGGCGTAGAAGCCGTGGAGCACAACCGGCTTGGTGCTAGAGATCGTGGATTGCTCTAGCTGCATCAGGATTCAATCCTTCGCTAGCTACCGAGCGAAAATGAGAGGAATGGCTAGGTTATGGATGGAAGCAATTGACTATGCATCGAGGGCTTGGTTTTCGGCCAATGAAAACATGCATTAGGCTTTAAGTTCTAGTGTGATGGAGCAATTTTGTTTGCGGCGCTATAGCTCCTCTAGCGGCTATACTCTTTAGCGGTAATTAGCGGCACCTTAGCGGACTTAGCGTCCATAGCGGACGAAACAGGCTTAGCGTAGCGGAAGGCTGTCCCAGAAGCTATAGCGGTGCTATAGCGAAGCTATAGCCAGCTATTTTTTTCCTTGTGTGTGATGCTTCTACCTTGCAATATGTGTATACAGATGATCTTGTATTATTTTGTGATGATTTAATACTATGTGTTTTGCGGTTCAAATGTTGCAATTCTGTTATTTGCGCAATTATTTTATCTATAATACCTTGGATTATGTGCACCTTAGTTCCTCACCCAAATAAGGCAATCTACTAAGTAAAGTAAAATATACTACTCCGTAAGTAATAACACTGTTGCTCAAGTAGGACTAGGACGAGAATTAGAGAAAAACCTCTACTTCCAAGTGTCGACAAGGCAGAGTTCATAGAAGCCCTCTTTTTGGGGTGCCTTCTCACATAAAATCCACGAGCATGGCCTGGCGTCAAGGGCCCACTCCTGCGGTGCAGTAGTCCTGCCAGGGCCATCAAAGTAGTAGCAGAAGCACGCCCAGAAGTGGCCAAGACATTGGCCCTGTGAGACAATTGGAACTTCAGGTTAGATCAGAGCGCACCCAGAAGTGGCTAAGACAGTGCTCTCCAGCGGCGAGGTCTTCAGGTTGCAACTGAAACTCTTCTCTGAGACAATTGGATCACAGTCACACTACTGCAGCTTTGTGAAACAACCGATGGGCAAAGATTGCAAAGGAATGAGGCCTTTATATGATGAAGAAATACTCAGCCCTGACAAACTGTAGAATCATCAACCCATACAATCTCTTCTCCTCTGCTATTCAGCATCCAAGCAGTTAGGTTTTACAGGCATACAACCACATGTCCAAATGATCAAAGGCACTCGCAGCTTACACATCGAAAAGAACCATGCCACTGCTAATCATAAGGCAGTACAGTACATTAATGAAGAATGGTTATTTATTCCAAAATGTTCTACTAATCGAACAGAAAAAAGGACGGCTCAGAAGGAATGATGGTGTTGCGACAGCACAGGACAGGAGGGTGACGCCACGGCATTAGTGATGGTGTTGTGTGAGCATTGCTGGATGCAGCGCACAACCTTGAAGTAGCTCGTGACCTAGGTGTGAACACTGCATGCGCACACCTGGGAACTTCTTGGAACACCAGAAAACGGAGACCTTGCCTCCTTATTTGGACTGTAGTAGCAATATCACAGAATAGCAGTGCCAATAACCACCTGAACCCATCCATCCATATCCCACATGACAAAACACAGCCATGCAAGATCAGTACATACATAGATCGCTAGCAGCCGTTCAAGATGAACCATCACATTTAAGCAGACCTCCAATCGTCAAACTTGTCAGTGAAAATGCCATCATCAGGATGAAAATGGATATGGCGGCACTGCAAAGTGGGAAGAATAAGAGTCTTGATCCTCGAACATTTCGCTCGCAGTCCTCCATCGACAACGATGTTGCAACAGTTGCGCACACAAAGGCGCTCCAAGTGAGGGCAGCCATCAATGATGGCAACCAGCTCCTCCGTCGTGATATCACTTCCGACGAGAGTAAGGTATCGCAGCTCGTGCATAAACTCTATTCCAAGTGGCCCCTCTCTCTCGCCGCCATACGACCCTTGGCGCAACATGAGACGCTTCAGTTGCGCGCATGCTCTGCTGGTGATCTCATATGCATCGCCGTCAACAAATGGACATAAGGAAATGAGAAGTTCTTCGAGAAGAGGCAACTTGATTATCAGGTCAGTGAATGCTTCATTCGAAACATTGCAATAGTCGAGACTGAGGCTCTTAGGGGCTGTTTGGTTTAGGGGATAGCCTCAAGTGGCTAGGGGCAGCCACTGAAAAAATGGTTGCCACTCGTTTGGTTCAGAGGATAAGAAGGGTTGGGGATAACCAGATTCTGGGAATATACCTCCAAAACGGTGGTTGAGCCCATCCGGCTAAAAGTGGTGGACGACGCCAACCACTTTTGGCTCGCGCGAAGAATGACCCGTTAAACTCCTATGAACGAGGCGGCGCAGCCAAATTGATTGACAGAAACGCGGCGGGCTGACCTTGGGCGGCGCTGCATCGACCGCGGCGTCGGCGGTTCACAGGTAGCTCTGCAGTCCTGCTCTCTCTATCTTGGGCGGTGGCGGGGCTGCTCGCTCGTCTCTGTCTCAAGTGGGTGGGACTTGGGAGAACGACATGATGAGCTGGTGACAATACACCGAAGACGTGAGGGCGCCGGAAGACCAGACTGAAGACGCGCGACGCCGGCAGTTCTCCTTGGTTGGTAGAAGGCTGCTCCCTCCTCGCCCTCCTCTCTGTCTCAGTTGGCGCCGAGAAAGGTATCCTGATATGGGATGGGTGACGGGGTATGGCCATGGAGAGGCTGGGTGCCTGGGTTGGCCGACGAGGGAGATGTCATGGGAGGCAGTGGCCATGGTGAGATCGATGGGTCAGTGGCCTGCAGCGCCTGGGATTGGCGACGATTTCTATGTTTCATTTCCTGTATGTCCTTTCTCACATTGCTCTCTTTAATCTACAGAGGAGTACAGATCAGCTACCTAGCGAGGAGAATTAGAATTTCTTGTGTATTTTGCAGAGTATTAGCAGATCCCCGACCACATTTTGTTTTTCCAACCAAACAAAAAATTGGCTCATCCCTCACACTCAACCAAACAAGAAAATTGGCTATCCCTAACCATGTAGTTGGGGATACCCTCATCCCCTGGTGGATACCCCCTAAACCAAACAGCCCCTTAAGGGAGGAAGATCTGCAGAAAGAGGGAAAGGGGATCATAATAATGTTATTATAGCATTAAGGAATAAAGACACTCCCCATCTTCCTTTTGGCAATAATCTACCTACAACTTTTGGTATTATGCTTTCCTCTAAAATGCATGGAGCAACTAGATACTTAAGCTGCTACACAACAAAGTACTCACATATTATCTTTGACCTTATATATACCAATTACAAATTTTACTACATTCGCTCAGAAAAATCTATGCACATACCTCATCTATATGAATTAGTTTGACTACATTCAGTTAAGAAATCAGAGAGCAGTACCCAATAAAATGGATATAGAACTAGGCTTTGCACTTTTAGCTTGTGTGATTTTAGGACAGAAATCTTGTACTGAAACAATAGTACCTCATCTATATGAACTAGTTTGACTACATTCAGTTAAGAAATCAGAGAGCAGTACCCAATAAAATGGTTGTAGAACTAGGCTTTGCACTTTTAGCTTGTGTGATTTTAGGACAGAAATCGTGTACTGAAACAAGAGTACCTCATCTATATGAACTAGTTTGACTACATTCAGTTAAGAAATCAGAGAGCAGTACCCAATAAAATGGTTGTAGAACTAGGCTTTGCACTTTTAGCTTGTGTGATTTTAGGACAGAAATCTTGTACTGAAACAAGAGTACCTCATCTATATGAACTAGTTTGACTACATTCAGTTAAGAAATCAGAGAGCAGTACCCAATAAAATGGATATAGAACTAGGCTTTGCACTTTTAGCTTGTGTGATTTTAGGACAGAAATCTTGTACTGAAACAAGAGTACCTCATCTATATGAACTAGTTTGACTACATTCAGTTAAGAAATCAGAGAGCAGTACCCAATAAAATGGTTGTAGAACTAGGCTTTGCACTTTTAGCTTGTGTGATTTTAGGACAGAAATCTTGTACTGAAACAAGAGTACCTCATCTATATGAACTAGTTTGACTACATTCAGTTAAGAAATCAGAGAGCAGTACCCAATAAAATGGTTGTAGAACTAGGCTTTGCACTTTTAGCTTGTGTGATTTTAGGACAGAAACCTTGTACTGAAACAAGAGTACCTTTCTGCAATATACTTGAGAAGATCATCGGTAACGAACTCGCTCCCTGCGAACACCTCAAGCTCTCCATTGGAGCGGTCAACTGCTGCCTTTGCCATTGCGCACAAGACATCCCGCGCCTTTTTCTTCTTTCCACGCAAGACCTCATGGTGCTCCATGTCAACGTATCGCCATAAGCTAGGCACTTTTGCCGCCTCGAGCCATGAGTGGCACACAAGGCCTGCACCCATGAGAACTTCGACTGCACCAAGTTTGGCGAAGACCAAAGCAAGCACGTCAAGAGGCAGCTCGGACCAGTCCCTGACAGCGTCTGGCTGCACCTCCATTTCTTTTCTTTTTTTCGCAAATGGCTGAACCTCCATTTCATAGGAACGACTGCAGACAAAAGGGTAGTAGTACTAAGTACTGACGAATTACGCAGACTGGCCAATCAATGAACAGAAATTGGTGATCCTCTGCAGTATGTACCTCCGGCGAGGACGGTGGCAAACACCCCATGTGACGCCTTTCATCGCAATTGAGAACAATGGGAAGCTTGAACCTTCTTTCTCAGACGCTAGCTGCCTAGCTCGTAAAAGACTGTGCAGCTAAATAAGCAGGTAACTCTCCTCACGTCCCCTCGCGTCGCCCCCTCCAGGCGACCGAGGGGCGAAAACCCTAGATCCCGCCGCCACCGTCCCCTCCCACCGTCTCCTCCCTCCCGTCGCCCCCAGAGGCGGCCGCCGGACAAGTCCGTGCAGCGCCGGGGAAAGGGGTGGCGGGGATCTCGCGCATCTCGCCCGGACGCGGGTAGCAGGAGGGACCTGCCCCGTCTTGGCCAGCGGCGGCGGCGCCGCCGGAGCCCTCTTCTCTGCGCAGGCGCTGGCCCGTGATCTCCAGTCACCTCCTGCATGTTCCTGCGCTGCGACCGGTGGGGTGGGCGACGGCCGGCCATGGCTGGCCACTTATAGATCTGACCAGGCGGGGGCCTACGGTCAAACCTGGCGCCCTCTTCCGGCGGTCGACGACCCGCTATGGTGGTGCTACGGGGAACGGGCTTGGCTGCCGAGGCGGGGACCTCGACAGCGTGTGCGACGCTGCCCATGGGTGGGTGGTGTTCGTGGGTGTCTTCCGACGGCCCTCTGCAGGTGTTGTGGGGGCGGCGGCGGCTGCACCCGTCTCTCGCCGTCGTTCCGTCTTGCTTTTGGCGGGGCGCTGTGTGTTGCTGCGGACATCGGAGCATCTTCCACCGGATGATTTGATCTGGTCTGGACTGGGGCGGCATACACAGGCCAAGGCTCGATCTAGAGGCGGGGGCTCTCTCGATCCGGGTGGTTGGTATCGGTGATGAGCTTGACGCAGGTGTCTCAGGGTTTGGCCACCTCGTCTCCTTGGGCTGACAACCCTCGTTGTTGTGTTGTCGGCGGGGCTGGCGCTGTTTCCTTCTCTGCGATCTCATGGCGGTGGCTGGCTTCCGAGAGAGGATGGGACGCCGGCGAAAGCTGTGCAAGGCCGTGGCCATTGCTGGTGACGATGACGTTCTTGACGCCGTTTTCCTTCTTGGAGGCGACACCAAAATGTCCCTCTTTTCTCGTAGCCGGATCCTGCCACCGTGCACGTCTTGCGCGCTTCTCCGATGGGGGCTAAGCTGTCTTCGCTGTCTTTAGACACACTCTTTTGCCTTCCTTGAGCTCATCGCCGCCGTCTTCGTCTCAGCTGCATATACACGGTGGATTGCCCGGTTCGGTCGGCTACCTAGAAACCCAGGGGTGGTTGTCTTAGGTGGTGCCATGCCACGGGTGATGCCGGTGGTTTCTCTTATCGCTGTGGGCGCGATGTGTCGTTGGATGAGTGTCAAGGTCGTGTTTTTAGGGGTGGTGGCTGGGCTAGGGCGAAAGCTCGGCAAGGCTCCGGCCGTTGCGGGTGACGACGACGCCCTAGGGCGACGTTCTCCTCCTTGGAGGCGTCTCCTTGTAGCCCTCCTCCTTCGGTTTCTCGAGGCAGGAAGACTTCTTCATCTCTTCGGTCATAGGTGTGCTCTGATGCTGCAAGGGAGATCTGTTGGTTTTGGGCTGTTCCAACTCCGCGCCCTCTCAACAGAAGTCTGGGCCTTCTCGACAAGTTCAAGCTCTCTAGCTAGTGTGTAGTCCTAGTTAGTGTAGCTTGTCTCTTTCCTTTCTGTTGTTTTTGTGTTGTTGTTGCTGTAAGCTGGTATCCCCAGCAGCTCGTGTAAGTGTCATTGTAATGGGTGCTTTATTAATTTAAAGCAGGGCTAAGGCCTTCAGTTTAAAAAAAAAAGCTCGTAAAAGAGCTTTTTTTTTACAGCACAAAAAAGCACCAGAGAAATCTAACTCCCCAGGCCAACCTGCTTGGGGGAAAAGAGATAACCAGAGAAATTTCTTGTCAGTTGACTAAAATGAGTGCGCCTATTGCACGAAGCATTGACATTTCAGATTTTAACAACGAACTGCATCTACAGAACAGGAGAAATTTGGTATGGAGCAAGAAATTTCGGATAATTCATCAAAACGCTGCTCACGGTCACAGCAAGGCAAGGTAAAGTTATCATTTTTACGGGTAAGAAAGTAAATTTACTTACTCGCAGCAAACGACGATAAGGAGGGGGTATGATCTCCTCGGCGGTCCTCTTCGCGAACGCCGTCGGCCACCCGCCGAGCACACCCACGGTGACCCGTCGTGCCTCCACCAACGAGCGGCCGTTGTGCCTTAGAGCCAACGCGCGGGAAATGCTCTTTCTTGCGTCCGCGCCTACCTTCCCGAGCGAGGTCAGATCCGGCGGCGGGGCACCCGAGGGATGCCGGATCTGGCGCCGCCGCCACGCGCACGAACAGTGCCGGCCACGTTCGGATGAGGAAGACGGCAGTAGGATCGTCGCTGGGCCACCGCCGAAGGCGCCGCTCCTCGTCTGCCGAGAGGTCGACTCGCCGCTGCGGTGTGGAGACCAGGCAGTCAGCTACTCCTCTGATGACAAGGAGGGAAGCTACCACTGACATGTACAGTCATAGAAGCAAAGCCACCTTTTTGTCCCCAATTTAGCTTGAGGTCTAGGTAGTCTAGATCCCGGATATAACTATGATTATGCTTGTAAATTATGGTTAGTTCTATGTTTAACTTTTACAGTATACTAGCAAAGACCGGCACGGCGGCACGCCGCGCCATATAGTGGCTGATTGGTAGTAATTTTTGGTGGTGGTAAATATTATTTGAAAGCATTTTGAGTGTTTGTTCCTTGGTTTGAAGAGACATGAAAAAAATATTCTAGTAGTATACAATAGTAGTAGTATAACTGTGTAATACAATTATCAATGCAGAGAAGACAAATTTATAGAGTGGTATTGTGAACTGCATGATGACGGATGTGATATAGGCAAGAGAGAAGCCCTACCCTTGCAGATACTGAAGCGCTGGTAGCATACAGGTAAAGAGTGCCTTAGATAATTACACATAGGTTCTTAGATATTACATAACTGGAGGAATTTGTCTCTCCAATAGTAGCATGTGGGGCAACAGTACTATACAGTTGCTGACAAAAGATAACAAAGTTATCATAGAGATGACTGATGTCGGTACTGGCGAATCTTGCAGACACAAAGTTCAACTTGACGTGACGGTATTGGCTGACTTCTGGCATTTACTCTAATAATAATATGTAGTAAGCTTTTTTTAAACAAGAATATGTAGTAAGCTTGATTTTGTCCTATGACAATGCATGGTTTGTTTAGCTGACTTTTGTACTGCACGTATGCCTTGTGAGTCTGGGATCTCTGTCAGATGTGAATAGTTCTCTGCAACCCTCTTTTTTGTCAATTGCACTACATGGAATCAATAAATAGCAAGAGAAGAATGTCAATTGATAAATTCTAAGCACAGGTGGCCAATGTGTGTTTAACTTTAGCATGATGCAGTGCAGTGGTAGATGTACCTCTTCTTAGATGACTTAGAAACTGAATTCAACTTGGGCACCCATGTCGTAGGAAAAAGGCACAATGCCAGGAAGGTACAGATTCTTGGCAATAAGAATAATGGAAGACCTGGCAGCCAGTTTGCGGGTAACAAAATGATGAACCAAATGTGGGTAGCAACAGTATTACTGGACCAAGCAGCGACATGTCCTATGGAAGTAGACCCTGAAGCATAAAGCTAGGTAATCAACATTCTGAATGAGATGGAAGCTGTGAGAGTCTGAGAAGTTGTTGTTTCATGCTCTCACAGGCTTTGTTGATCACGAATCTCTCACCGTGAAGTCCATGAGGTAGAAGAACCTGCGCATGGGAAACCATGTTATGCAATTGCACGGGTTGAGGCGACCGAGTAGGAGCTGGCACTTTGCCCTCTGCTAAAATGCAGGCGGACTGCTATTGAAAGATCAAGTAGTAGAACACTTAAAAGCAAAGATAGCATGGAGTGAACTGTGAATGTGCATGATTACATTTGCACTTCTACATTAAGAGTACATGTTTTCACGAAACAATTCAAAAAGAGTTCAAAGTCACTGAAACACCCCTTCTAAAGAGATGTCCATACTGAAATATGATCTAAACATTATGTTCCCTTTTAGTTAAAAGTGATTTGTACAAGGAACTCTTCACGTCTAGTTGGCATTATCATGACGAAGTTATAGTATATCAAATCAAGATGAAAGACCATACATTATTTTGGATAATTAGAGTGTTTATGCATAGGGAAAAGATGGTAAGTTGAGGCATCCCCATGTACTGATAGGTGGAGGAGTACCTTAGGTCAACAACAGCAGTCCAACTCTGATGAGTTTTGCCGCATCTTGATCCCTATATTCCCATATGCGTGCAATTCACGGAGAACTTTGTGCTAATAACCTTAGTGTGATACATCCTTAACTGGCAAAATCTTCACATTTGTTCCTTAGACCTGCAAGCATGTATGACTTCTTAGTATAGAAAATCGCACATTGGAACAACAATAGAGAGGCGAACAAGGCAGCTCAGAGAAATATTTGATTTCTTATGAATATAAGAATATGTAATTTTGTGTGCAGGGAGAAGAAAAGCAGAATAAGAAGGAAGCAAAACCAAAGCAAGAAAAAGATTCAGAAAATGATTGATGATGAGTTTACCTTGCTAATCCAGCTGCCCTTGGAGCTATTGAAACTGCAACACCACCAGCGACATGAAAGAGCAAGTCAAAAGAAGAAGGCAATGCGAGGATAATAAATGAATGCACCTACAATGAAAACTCAAACGGAATCAGCATGAAAATTAAGATGGGAAACATGTACCAACAGAACGACAAAGACATCGTGAAAGGACAACACCACGGCAAAAACAAAAGCGAACAGATCGCGATGGAAAGAAGGAAAATCATAAGGAATTAACGACATAAAATTTGAGAAAGAATGGACGGTGGGGCTAAATCGTCCATGCATTTATGAATATTTCAGTCCACATGTCTTCCGAAAGCAAAAAACCAGACATATACATAGATAAGGAGGAGAAGAGACATAGTGAACACCTATGCATAAACTAATTTAGTTTCTCCACATGAAAGCAAATTTATTATTCTCAATGTCAATTAGTTAAATTACTTCTTATTCTTTATTTAGTTGATACAACCAAACTAAAATATCCTTTCAAAATAAGTCTCCTACATTATTTCTTAAAAGATTGTGAGAACATGTTGTCATGTAATAAATGTTCTAATTAATTTATCACAATCCTCATACTTCCTGCATTCCATAACCTTGTAGCAGAAATGTAAACTATGAAAGAAAATTATAGAAACACTTGACTGGGATAAATCTGACCCAGTCTTCGATCACACTGCTCACTGACATGAGATCACTTAAACTATTTGGCACTAACCGGTTGAAGATTATATAAGTTAAAAGGCTAAGAATTGACAAATAGGAGTTTCTTCAGTAAAGAATATTCATGTACATTTCTTTTCAGAAACTGTCAGTGTGTATGTATCTCAGAGTTCAAAAATGCACGGCGGTAAGAAAATAAGTTAAAGTCCACAATGAATAGTATAAATGAATCCACTTATTTCAAGTTCATATGAAGAACTTGATAGCACAATAATGTAATTTTGGGGGGAAAAGATCTCAGTTGGCAAAAAATTGCTATTGTATATATACTATCTTGCAAACATTGTCACTCTAAAGGATCAAGTGCTCATATTCTGTGAATATACTACATAAAATGCTCACAGAATGAGTATGTTGCTTCTTTGCTTACAACAACTGCGTGGACAATAAGAATATGCCCAAAATCAGACCTTTCATCTATATATGACAAATTCAATACAAAAGAACAGAGATATCACGAAGAGATGCATAACTATATGTAAATGAATGTTCATATCCATGAAAGATATCAGGAGAACTCTAGAACTGGATTCGCCATGTCATAGCAACACACTTCTGTAGCAGCAATAGAAGGCGATACAGTAGGGTAAGATAAAGGCAGAACTAAAGGAATAGAAGAAGACCAACAGAATCAGCAGCGGGGTAACTGGCACACATAGTGAGAAATGTTCCTTAAACGCAAATACCTAACATGTAGTCAAGATGATATCACAGGCCGCCAGTGGGAAATAACTATTTTTCTTACCAACCCAAATTTTTCATGGATGGATTCAGGGAGAATAGCTGAGATAGGTGGTGACCTGCGCATGGTACGAAAAATGACTGTAGTATCAATGAATACGTGTGCCACCACCGGAACATGTAGGTTCTAGGAACATATCCCATATACACAGATTCTGCGTCGACAATAAGAAAATGAGGATCCAAAAGTAAGTTTAACAAATGAGAAGGCATAGTTGGCAGTTCATTTTCTCGATGGATTAAGCTTTTTTTTAAAAAAAATCGTCTGCGGTAGCAAATATTTGGTAGAGGAACTTGTATGTGAGAGTAGTGTATGTAAGATGCATGGTGGAAGCTCTCTATGTGATTATAAATGAAAAAAAAATGTCAAGGTTGTTAGTTTGTTATAGAAGTAGGTGCAGAGATTTATAATTTGAAAGGGGATACAAAAATGAGAATTAAAATAAAAAGCATACACATGTTTGAAATTACTGTAGTTAAACAAAAAAATATTTAGCTGAATCTGCTCTGTTTATGATATGAAACCTGATCAGTTTCAAATTTACACAGTGTCAACTGTCAAGATATCTCATCTCAGATTTACAAATCTGAAATAAATAAAGTAGACCATGGCGAAGAGAGCAGGCAACTTACTTATGAATTAGATTTCAGCTACAGTAGCAGTACGGTGGAAAATTATAGTGAAACTGTGTTCTGCTCGATCAGCTAAAGGAATCAAATCATGGCACAAAACTGAATCAGGAATGCGATCCTCAGATGTAAATATAAGATTGAAACCAATAATTCTAATTTTCTTAGCAGATTATTAGTTAGGAACCCGCAAAAAATCGCCAGTCATCGTGTAAAAAGGTAAGGAAATTCTGCTAGTGATATAGTAAGACAGTAGTAATGCACAGCAGAAACTACATTATTTATTATTCAAGTATGACCTGTTAAAATTTGTCATCAAAACTTAATGATGTAATATGACAGTGAAAAGACAGAGGGTTGAGAGAAGGTACTCATATTCCGTTGTATTCCCACATCACGCTATGCTTTCTACACTTCAGACATTATTACATGACGAAAGCTAATCACGGGAGATATATTCTTATGTGTTTGCATATTCTCACCAAACCTGAAAGCAATGAAGTATCGTACTTAATTTTACTTCCATGATTCCATCTAAACAAAAATCACGGGAACCACTCAACCACATGAGGTACATAAAGCACCCAATCATCCAATTGGCATTCATCTAATGTAGGGAAAGGAACGGGATCAAAGTTGGAAATTGTTCGAGAACCTGGATCCTCACCACGTCTTCGTGCAGGTGACGCACCACCTGTTGCTGAGCCAGAGCATCGCCCTTGGAGGGGCACTGGCCGCTACCAGAGCGGAGATCTAGCACCTCCCTGATGGCGTTGTGGAGAAGATGAATCAGCACCTAGAGAGGGATCCCGGCGCTGCGGAGCTGCCTCACATGCACGGCGCTGCACTGCCTCGGACGCATCTCGATCGAAGCTAGGAAGAGCGCTCACAAGGCAGGCACGGGCCTGGCTGTGGCAGTGAGAAGGGGGAAACCTGACATATTGTAGTCGACCACCCGGGTTGCCTTATTGCGTTGACGACGGGCGGCGGCGGCGCCTAAACGCGGACGACGGCGCACATCGGGGGATTGAGCAGGTGCAGCGCTTCTTCCGCCGTCGCTGCCTCCTTGCTGGCGCCGCTCCTCCCCCGCTGCTCCCTCCACGCAAGATGCACCTCAGTAGAAACTTGTCCCGGTCAAGCCCCGGCCGACCATGACGCCGGCCGCCGTTCTCCGCTGCCTCTACCTTGTCGCCCAAGCAGCACCGCATGCTGCCGTCTACCTCCGGCTCCACTGCCCCGCGCCATAGATCGCCAGCCGCCTACAACGCCTCTCGACACCTGGCTGCTGCGCCCGTCTCTCCATCCTCCGCTTGAAGCCGGACGCACAATTGTCCTGCTTGGACATGGAGATCTCAAGGCAGCCCGTTCTGGGCAGGGGGTAAGGTAGAGAGGGGCTCATGAAGGGGGAGGCTAGTGGAAGAGTGGGGATCAGGCAAGGAGGGCTCCGGCGGGTGAGGAGCTCGGTACCATGGAGGAGATGAGACAGCGAGAGAGAGAGGGTCGCGAGGAAATCGAGGGGCGGTATGGGGTGGATCTTTCGAGATAGAGGACATGCAGTCAAAGCGGTTCCATAAAAAAGAGCTACATCCACCCAAGATAGAAGAAAGATCGGCATGCAGCAAAGATTACAAAAATTCCAAGAGAACACCGCTAGTTCACACACAAAAAATCCAGCGGGAATCAATCACTAAACCCACCTACGTGTCAAGTCACCGTTAATCTAAAACAGAATCCAAAATTCTAACAAAAAAGAAGTTTGTTACCCTTTAATATAGTACTTATGCGACTGGAAAACTGGTATTGGGAGTACTTGATCTAAGTTTTTCTGGATACCCGATCGTGCTAAAGTTGCTCTAACGGCATATCTACTAGCATCCCTAAAATTGACTCAAAAAAATTGGAAAGGGGAGAGAAAATATTACTAGTATGATTTTCTTCTCGTCCGACAGCCTACAAGTTCTCGCAATTGCATCTTTCAAAAGTTGTGTCGCAGCCAGTACAGGCCCTTCCCTTCACTTCAACGAGGCAACGAGATCTGCCTTGGACAGCCAGATTTCGGGGCAATGTTCCTGCCGGTGGAGGAAACTCGGGCAGCCGGCAGGCGTAGGGTGGCATCTACAACACGAGGAAAAGCATCGCTCGTTGAACCACACAATCGGTAACGATTATTCGCTGATTATGGATCGAGCAGCAACCGAAGACGAGGAAGAAAAGTGGTCAGCTGGGTTTGCCAGGAAAATAAAGAAGCATGGTGGGCTGGGAAGGGGATTTGGTGCACATGAACTCTGCTCCTGTGATTCGCTTGTTTCATTCTTGGTAACTGTGTTGATCCACTGTTCAGGAAATACACACTCTTGAAAAAAAAACATATACTACGAGATGTACCGTATGCGACTACGGTGCCACAATCATCGCCATGCACATTAATATGTTTAGTGGGCCACACTTTTGCAGAGAACATGTTGACGTTGTTTGAATAGATTTCCGGGTGAACTCGACTCTTCTGCCCACTGGAGAGCTAGGTCAAGAAGATAGGAGAAACCAAATCTTGTACAGAGTCCATTGAAGCTTTCTAGATCGAGAAGATGGAGAACGGCCATACGAATACAGAACATTTGTAAGTTTCTCTGAATTCTAAAAACATATTTAATTGTCCACTAAATCGAATTAGCTCCTTACCCTTCCCTGTAAATTTTACGAACTATGGGAACAGTTTGGGTAGATAAGATTCTAGACCTGAATGGCGAAACAAACACGAACCGAAGCGTGTGTTGGATAATTAGGAACAATTTTCATGATTAATTCCAGAATATAAAACATGATGACAGCAACTACTAACATGTGAAACTCGAACATACTAGATGCATTAATCAACATGAGTAGCAGCAGCGCAAACGGTAAAGCGTCAATCGCTAAACAGATCGAGATATGTTGCACGTACCGATCTGGTGGAGGTGTAGCAGATGATGTCGCAGCAGTAACGTTGTTGATGACAACGTTGTTGATGTTGGGGATATGCCCAAGAGGCAATAATAAATGGTTATTATATATCTTTGTGTTTATGATAATGTTTACATACCATGCTATAATTGTATTAACCGAAACATTGATACATGTGTGTTATGTGAACAACAAGGAGTCCCTAGTAAGCCTCTTGTATAACTAGCTTGTTGATTAATAGATGATCATGGTTTCGTGATCATGAACATTGGATGTTATTAATAACAAGGTTATGTCATTATATGAATGATGTAATGGACACACCCAATTAAGCGTAGCATAAGATCACGTCATTAAGTTATTTGCTATAAGCTTTCGATACATAGTTACCTAGTCCTTTCGACCATGAGATCATGTAAATCACTTATACCGGAAAGGTACTTTGATTACATCAAACGCCACTGCGTAAATGGGTGGTTATAAAGGTGGGATTAAGTATCCGGAAAGTATGAGTTGAGGCATATGGATCAACAGTGGGATTTGTCCATCCTGATGACGGATAGATATACTCTGGGCCCTCTCGGTGGAATGTCATATAATAGCTTGCAAGCATATGAATGGTTCATAAGAGACCACATACCACGGTACGAGTAAAGAGTACTTGTCATGAGACGAGATTGAACAAGGTATAGAGATACCGATGATCAAACCTCGGACAAGTAAAATATCGCGTGACAAAGGGAATCGGTATTGTATGTGAATGGTTCATTCGATCACTAAAGTCATCGTTGAATATGTGGGAGCCATTATGGATCTCCAGATCCCGCTATTGGTTATTGGTCGGAGAGAGTTCTCACCCAAGTCCACATAGTTCACGAACCGTAGGGTGACACACTTAAGGTTTGATGTTGAAATGGTAGAACTTGAATATGGTATGGAGTTCGAAGTATTGTTCGAAGTCTCGGATGGGATCCCAGACATCACGAGGAGTTCCGGAATAGTCCGGAGAATAAGATTCATATATAGGAAGTCATTTTATAAGTTTGAAAATGATCCGGTGATTTTACGGAAGGTTCTAGAAGGTTCTAGAAAAGTCCGGAAGGAATTACTAAGGAAGGAGGAGTCCCGGAGGGACTCCACCTCCCCATGGCCGGCCAACTCTAGTGGGGAGACCAAGGTGGACTCCACCTAAGGGGGCCGGCCACCCCCCACATGGAAGGGGGAATCCCACTTGAGGTGGGAGTCCCACCTTGGGTAGGTTTCCCTACTACATGGAAGGTTCTTGTGTTGGGGTCTTATTCGAAGACTTGTAGTCCAACACTTGGGGATCCACCTATATAATGAGGGGCATAGGGGAGGGGGCCGGCCACCACAAGCCATAGCTTGGCCGCACCCCCTTAGTGGCCGGCCACCCCTCTCCCAAACCCTAGCCGCCCCCCTCTCCTCCAACTCTCCCGCACGCTTAGCGAAGCTCCGCCGGAGTTCTCCATCGCCACCGCCACCACGCCGTCGTGCTGCCGGATTCAAGGAGGAGCTACTACTTCCGCTGCCCGCTGGAACGGGGAGAAGGATGTCGTCTTCATCAACACCGTACGTGTGACCGAGTACGGAGGTGTGATACGTCTCCAACGTATCGATAATTTCTTATGTTCCATGCCACTTTATTGATGATATCTACATGTTTTATACATACTTTTGTCATATTTATGCATTTTCTGGAACTAACCTATTGACGAGATGCCGAAGTGCCACTTCCTGTTTTGTACTGTTTTTGGTTTCAGAAATCCTAGTAAGGAAATATTCTCGGAATTGGACGAAATCAACGCCCAAGATCTTAAAATCCCACGAAGCTTCCAGAACACCCGAGAGCCGCCAGAGGGGGGCCACAGGCCCACCAGACAGTAGGCCGGCGCAGCCAGAGGGGGGGCCGCGCCCCCCTACTGTGTCGCCGCCTCGTCGACCTTCCGACTCGGCCTCTTCGCCTATATAAAGGTCCCTGACCTAAAACATCGATACGGAAAAGCCACGGTACGAGAAACCTTCCAGAGCCGCCGCCATCGCGAAGCCAAGATCTGGGGGACAGAAGTCTCTGTTCCGGCACGCCGCCGGGACGGGGAAGTGCCCCCGGAAGGCTTCTCCATCGACACCACCGCCATCTTCATCACCGCTGCTGTCTCCCATGAGGAGGGAGTAGTTCTCCATCGAGGCTAAGGGCTGTACCGGTAGCTATGTGGTTAATCTCTCTCCTATGTACTTCAATACAATGATCTCATGAGCTGCCTTACATGATTGAGATTCATATGAGCTTTGTATCACTACTATTCTATGTGCTACTCTAGTGATGTTATTAAAGTACTCTATTCCTCCTGCACGGTGTAATGGTGACAGTGTGTGCATCGTGTAGTACTTGGCGTAGGTTATGATTGTAATCTCTTGTAGATTATGAAGTTAACTATTGCTATGATAGTATTGATGTGATCTATGCCTCCTTCATAGTGTGATGGTGACAGTGTGCATGCTATGTTAGTACTTGGTGTAGTTGTGTTGATCTATCATGCACTCTAAGGTTATTTAAACATGAATATCGAATATTGTGGAGCTTGTTAACTCCGGCATTGAGGGTTCGTGTAATCCTACACAATTAGTGGTGTTCATCATCCAACAACAGAGTGTAGAGTGGTTTTATTATGTGATCAATGTTGAGAGTGTCCACTAGCGAAAGTATGATCCCTAGGCCTTGTTCCTAAATACTGAAATCGCTGCTTGTTTACTGTTCTACTGCATCTCTACTGTCTGCAATATTACCACCATCAACCACACGCCAGTTGTAGCATCAAGCTATTTTCTGGTGCCGTTACTACTGCTCATATATATTCATACCACCTGTATTTCACTATCTCTTCGCCGAACTAGTGCACCTATACATCTGACAAGTGTATTAGGTGTGTTGGGGACACAAGAGACTTCTTGCTTTGTGGTTGCAGGGTTGCTTGAGAGGGATATCTTTGACCTCTTCCTCCCTGAGTTCGATAAACCTTGGGTGATCCACTTAAGGGAAACTTGATGTTGTTCTACAAACCTCTGCTCTTGGAGGCCCAACACTATCTACAAGAATAGAAGCACCCGTAGACATCAAGCACTTTTCTGGCGCCGTTGCCGGGGAGGAAAGGTAAAAGGTACTCACACTCCGGATCTCGGCTACTAAGCTATTTTCCGGTGCCGTTGTAAGTACTCGAAGCTATTTCCTTTAGATCCTGCAATTGCATCTTTTTGTTTCTTGTTTTACACTAGTTTGGCATAATGGAAAGCAACATGGAGCTTTTTATTCTATTTCCTGAATTAAGACATGGATGGTTTGATGCGAAAATTAAAAAAAAAACCCATGGAACATATTAGTATGAACACTTTGAACACCATTGTTGCTAATGATATGGAAAATTCTAAGCTTGGGGAAGCTCGCTTTGATGAGCATGATCTTTTTAGTCCCCCAAGCATTGAGGAGAAAATTTACTTTGATGATACTTTGCTTCCTATTTATGATGATTATAATGATAGTGGTCTTTTGGTACCGCCTGTTATGGAGGATAAATTTGATTATGATTACAATATGCCTCCTATATTTGATGATGAGAATAATAATGATAGCTACTTTGTTGAATTTGCTCCCACTACAACTAATAAAATTGATTATGCTTATGGGAGTAGTAATTATTTTATGCATGAGACTCATGATAAGAATGCTTTATGTGATAGTTACATTGTTGAGTTTGCTCATGATGCTACTGAAAGTTATTGTGAGAGAGGGAAACATGGTTATAGGCATCTTAATAATATTAAGTTTCCCCTCTTTATGTTGAGAATCTTGAAGTTACTCATGTTCTATCCTCTTATGCTTGTCACTTTGTTCTTCATGAATTCATTTGTGTACAAGATTCCTTTGCATAGGAAGTGGGTTAGACTTAAATGTGTTTTGAATTTGCCTCTTGATGCTCTCTTTTTGCTTCAAATACTATTTCTTGCGAGTGCATCATTAAAACTGCTGAGCCCATCTTAATGGCTATAAAGAAAGAACTTCTTGGGAGATAACACATGTGTTTATTTTACTACAGTACTTTTGTTTTATATTTGTGTCTTGGAAGTTGTTACTACTGTAGCAACCTCTCCTCATCTTAGTTTTGTTGCATTGTTGTGCCAAGTAAAGTCTTTGATAGTAAGGTTCATACTAGATTTGGATTACTGCGCAGAAACAGATTTCTTTCTGTCACGAATCTGGGACTAATTCTCTGTAGGTAACTCAGAAAATCATGCCATTTTACGTGAGTGATCCTCAGATATGTACGCAACTTTCATTCAATTTGAGCATTTTCATTTGAGCAAATCTGGTGCCTCTATAAAATTCTTCTTTACGGACTGTTCTGTTTTGACAGATTCTGCCTTTTATTTCGCATTGCTTCTTTTGCTATGTTGGATGGATTTCTTTGTTCCATTGACTTCCAGTAGCTTTGAGCAATGTCCAGAAGTGTTAAGAATGATTGTGTCACCTTTGAACATGTGATTTTTTGATTATGCACTAACCCTCTAATGAGTTTGTTTTGAGTTTGGTGTGGAGGAAGTTTTCAAGGTTCAAGAGAGGAGGATGATACAATATGATCAAGAAGAGTGAAAGCTCTAAGCTTGGGGATGCCCCGGTGGTTCATCCCTGCATATTTCAAGAAGACTCAAGCATCTAAGCTTGGGGATGCCCAAGGCATCCCCTTCTTCATTGACAAATTATCAGGTTCCTCCCTTGAAACTATATTTTTATTCGGCCACATCTTATGTACTTTACTTGGAGCGTCTGTTTGTTTTTGTTTTTGTTTTTGTTTGAATAAATGCTTGTGTGGGAGAGAGACACGCTCCGCTGGTTCATATGAACACATGTGTTCTTAGCTTTTAATTTTCATGGCGAAGGTTGAAACTGCTTCGTTAATTGTTATATGGTTGGAAACGGGAAAATGCTACATGTAGTAATTGGTATGATGTCTTGAATAATGTGATACTTGGCAATTGTTGTGCTCATGATTAAGCTCTTGCATCATATACTTTGCACCTATTAGTGAAGAAATACATAGAGCTTGCTAAAATTTGGTTTGCATGATTGGTCTCTCTAAAGTCTAGATATTTTCTGGTAAGGGTTTGAGCAACAAGGAGGACGGTGTAGAGTTTTATAATGCTTGCAATATGTCCTTATGTGAGTTTTGCTGTACCGGTTCATACTTGTGTTTGCTTCAAATAACCTTTCTAGCCTAAGCCTTGTATTGAGAGGGATTACTTCTCATGCATCCAAAATCCTTGAGCCAACCACTATGCCACTTGTGTCCACCATACCTACCTACTACATGGTATTTCTCCGCCATTCCAAAGTAAATTGCTTGAGTGCTACCTTTAAACAATTCAAAATTTATCATCTCTGATTTGTGTCAATGTTTTATAGCTCATGAGGAAGTATGTGGTGTTTATCTTTCAATCTTGTTGGGCAACTTTCACCAATGGACTAGTGGCTCCATCCGCTTATCCAATAATTTTGCAAAAAGAGCTGGCAATGGGATTCCCAGTCCCAAATTAATTAACCTTCCTAATTTTACAAAAATAGACACTCCTCCATGGTATGTGATTGTTGGACGGCACCCGAGGATTCGGTTAGCCATGGCTTGAGAAAGCAAAGGTGGGGAGGAGTGTCATCTCAATAAAACTAAAATAAAAAGGCACTCCTTCATGGTATGAGATTGTTGGCAGGCACCCGAGGATTCGGTTAGCCATGGTTTGTGAAAGTAAAGGTTGGAAGGAGTGCCACCCAAAAATAAAAATGTTTCATGGGAGCCGCTCTTTGAAGGTTTGTCTGGCAAGGGGGTTAGAGTGCCCATTACCATTCGTTGACAACAACAAACACCTCTCAAAATTTTACTTTGATGCTCTCTTTATGTTTTCAAAATAAAAGCTCTAGCACAAATATAGCAATCAATGCTTCCCTCTGCGAAGGGCCATTCTTTTACTTTTATGCTGAGTCAGTTTACCTACTTCCTTCCATCTTAGAAGCAAACACTTGTGTTAACTGTGCATTGATTCTTACATGCTTGCTTATTGCACTTGTTATATTACTTTGCATTGAAAACTATCCATGAGATATACATGTTACAAGTTGAAAGCAACCGCTGAAACTTAATCTTCCTTTGTGTTGCTTCAATGCCTTTACTTTGAATTTATTGCTTTAAGAGTTAACTCTTATGCAAGACTTATTGATGCTTGTCTTGAAAGTACTATTCATGAAAAGTCTTTGCTATATGATTCAATTGTTCACTCATTGCATTACCATTGTCTTGGATCGCTGCATTCATTACATGTGCTTTACAATAGTATGATCAAGATTATGATAGCATGTCACTTCAGAAATTATCTTTGTTATCGTTTACCTACTCGGGACGAGCAGGAACTAAGCTTGGGGATGCTGATACGTCTCCAACGTATCGATAATTTCTTATGTTCCATGCCACTTTATTGATGATATCTACATGTTTTATACATACTTTATGTCATATTTATGCGTTTTCCGGAACTAACCTATTGACGAGATGCCGAAGTGCCAGTTCCTTTTTTCTGCTGTTTTTGGTTTCAGAAATCCTAGTAAGGAAATATTCTCGGAATTGGACGAAATCAACGCCCAAGATCTTAAAATCCCACGAAGCTTCCAGAACACCCGAGAGCCGCTAGAGGGGGGCCACAGGCCCACCAGACAGTAGGCCGGCGCGGCCAGAGGGGGGCCGCGCCCCCCTACTGTGTCGTCGCCTCGTCGACCTTCCGACTCCGCCTCTTCACCTATATAAAGGTCCCTGACCTAAAACATCGATACGGAAAAGCCATGGTACGAGAAACCTTCCAGAGCCGCCGCCATCGCGAAGCCAAGATCTGGGGGACAGAAGTCTCTATTCCGGCACGCCGCCGGGACGGGGAAGTGCCCCCGGAAGGCTTCTCCATCGACACCACCGCCATTTTCATCACCGCTGCTGTCTCCCATGAGGAGGGAGTAGTTCTCCATCGAGGCTAAGGGCTGTACCGGTAGCTATGTGGTTAATCTCTCTCCTATGTTCTTCAATACAATGATCTCATGAGCTGCCTTACATGATTGAGATTCATATGAGCTTTGTATCACTACTATTCTATGTGCTACTCTAGTGATGTTATTAAAGTACTCTATTCCTCCTGCACGGTGTAATGGTGACAGTGTGTGCATCGTGTAGTACTTGGCGTAGGTTATGATTGTAATCTCTTGTAGATTATGAAGTTAACTATTGCTATGATAGTATTGATGTGATCTATGCCTCCTTCATAGTGTGATGGTGACAGTGTGCATGCTATGTTAGTACTTGGTGTAGTTGTGTTGATCTATCATGCACTCTAAGGTTATTTAAACATGAATATCGAATATTGTGGAGCTTGTTAACTCCGGCATTGAGGGTTCGTGTAATCCTACACAATTAGTGGTGTTCATCATCCAACAACAGAGTGTAGAGTGGTTTTATTATGTGATCAATGTTGAGAGTGTCCACTAGTGAAAGTATGATCCCTAGGCCTTGTTCCTAAATACTGAAATCGCTGCTTGTTTACTGTTCTACTGCATCTCTACTGTCTGCAATATTACCACCATCAACCACACGCCAGTTGTAGCATCAAGCTATTTTCTGGTGCCGTTACTACTGCTCATATATATTCATACCACCTGTATTTCACTATCTCTTCGCCGAACTAGTGCACCTATACATCTGACAAGTGTATTAGGTGTGTTGGGGACACAAGAGACTTCTTGCTTTGTGGTTGCAGGGTTGCTTGAGAGGGATATCTTTGACCTCTTCCTCCCTGAGTTCGATAAACCTTGGGTGATCCACTTAAGGGAAACTTGCTGCTGTTCTACAAACCTCTGCTCTTGGAGGCCCAACACTGTCTACAAGAATAGAAGCACCCGTAGACATCAAGGTGCTGCCCGATCGTGGCACCGTGATCAAGATCTTCTACGCGCTTTTGCAAGCGGCAAGTGATCGTCTACCGCAGCAATAAGAGCCTACTCTTATAAGCTTTGGAAATCTTCAAGGGTGAGTCTTGATCATCCCCTCGTTGCTCCCGTCTTCTAGATTGCATCTTGGCTTGGATTGCGTTCTCGCGGCAGGAAATTTTTTGTTTTCTATGCAACGAATCCCTACAGTGGTATCAGAGTCTTGTCTATGCATAGTTGGTTGCATGAGTAAAACACAATGGTTTTGTGGGCGTTGATGCTCTTGTTGTCTTTAGTTTGAGTACTTTGCATCTTTGTGGCATAGTGGGATGAAGCGGCTCGGACTAACTTTACATGACCGCGTTCATGAGACTTGTTCCTCGTTCGACATGCAACTTGTATTGCATAAGAGGCTTTATGGTGTCTGTCTCTCCTACTATAGTGAAGATTCAATTTACTCTTCTATTGACAACACTAGTATCACCGTTGTGGTTCATGTTCGTAGGTAGATTAGATCTCTCTCGAAAACCCTAAACCACGTAAAATATGCAAACCAAATTAGAGACGTCTAACTTGTTTTTGCAGGGTTTGGTGATGTGATATGGCCATGATGTGATGATGAATATGTACGAGATGATCATTATTGTATTGTGGCAACCGGCAGGAGCCTTATGGTTGTCTTTAAATTTCATGTTGAGTAGTATTTCAAAGTAGTTGTAATAGTTGCTACATGAGATGAACAACCATGAAGACGGCGCCATGGACCTTGACGCTACGCCGACGATGATGGAGATCATGCCCGTTGATGATGGAGATCATGTCCGTGCTTTGAAGATGAAGATCGAAGGCGCAAAGACTATAGGGCCATATCATATCACATATGAATTGCATGTGATGTTAATCCTTTATGCATCTTATTTTGCTTAGAACGCGACGGTAGCATTATAAGATGATCCCTCACATTAATATCAAGATAATAAAGTGTTCTCCCCTCGTATGCACCGTTGCACAGTTCGTCGTTTTGAAGCATCTTGTGATGATCGGATGTGATAGACTCAACGTTCACATACAACGGGTGTAGGCCATGTTGCACACGCGGAATACTTGGGTTTTTGAGCCTAGCATGTACAGACATGGCCTCGGGACAACGGAAACCGAAAGGTTAAACACGAGTCATATGGATGATATGATCAACATGTTGATGTTCACCACTGAAGCTACATCATCTCACGTGATGATCGGTTTTGGTGTAGTGGATTTGGATCGTGTACCACTTAACAACTATGAGGGATGTTGTATTAAGTGGGAGTTCATTAGTAATTAGATTAAAACATGAACTAATTATCATGAACATAGTCTGAGTAGTATTTTGAATTAATTTTGTAGTATTGGCATCCGTTTTCGCGCTAGTCTTATAATTGAGATAGAAATACTGTTAATATCTGATAAGAAACTTTACGGACTGGTACCGTATTGTTAAAGAATCAAGAAATGATTAAGTCCTATTGCAAACTTTTAGTAAACCTCACATTGTTGATTCAAAGAGCTATGGTTTCAATTAGTACCTAAAGTTATCTTGTCTCCGTGAAATTTGAAGTTCAAATCTGTTTGAAAAGTAAGGAGCTGAAAATTTAGTTTTCAGAAATAATCAAGGTATGAGATATATGTGATATCTAAGACCTTATTGCAAGATGATAGAATATAATTTGGTGACACTACATAAACTCATAAGTTTTATGGGAATGTATGAAGGTTGAAGACGCCAGGCGTCCCAATCCTCCAACTATTGGGGCACTAACGATATTCGCATATCTATGAAGTGATTGTCCTTAGTATGCACCGTTGCTAAGACTCTTCGCTTCAAAGCATCACGTGATGATCGGGTGTTATAGATTCTACGTGTGCATACAATGGGTGCAAGCCAGATTTGCACATGCGAATACTAAGGTTATACTTTACGAGCCTAGCATGTACAGACATGGTCTCGAAAAGTCGTCATGATATGATGGATAAAATTATGAGTGAAATTGATCATCATATTAAAAGGTTACTAATAGTGAAATCCGGAACACTTGTCATATGATGATCAACTTCAAAGTAAGAACCTCAAGGTTATTGGTATTTGACCAACAAACCTAGAAGTTATTGATGTTAAAGTGTTTTTCTGAATAATGAGAAAAGCTAAAAGAGAAACTACAAAAGTTTATTGGCAGAAAGAAAGAAAAGACTAGAAAGTCTAGCTCAGGTGTATATAAATGATATACATGTTATGGTTGTATTCCTAGTTAGGTCACACAATGAAATTCTTGGGTATTAGTACCATATTGGTTGGTATGAAATGTCATACAAAACAACGCAATACAAGAATACAATGGCCTAAGTGACTGACAAGGAATATGATAAGGAATGCACGTCTGGAACAAAAATAAAGTGTTATTATGTTCGTCGTTGGCATTCTATCTAGCCCTTAGAATTTATAATAAAGAACTTAATAATTGTTATTTTGCTCTGGTCAAATGAAAACAATGAGTTGTTCAAATTATGACATTACTCCATGTACGATGCATAAGTTATTATAAATCTTAATGGTGAAACACACATACATAACACTGACACTAAAATGCCATAAGGCAAATGATTTGAATTCCACTTATTTGTGGAACCGCCATTTAGGTCATGTTAGAAAGGAATGCATGAAGGAACTCCATGCAAATGGATTTTTGGAGTCATTTGATTTTTGAATCATTTGATGCTTGCAAATCTTTTCTAAAGAGAATGACTAAAATACCGTTCATAGGCCAAGAGTTGAACGGGCAACTAACTTAGTGAAAACATACATGATGATATATGTGGTTCACTGGGCATAGTTGTGTGCGGGAGATTCTTCTACTTCATGAAAACTTCCAACAATGAATTGAGTATATATATGTGGATATATTCGATAAGGAAGAAGTTTGAAACATTTGAATGGATTCAAATAAATTTCAGCATAAAATGGAAATCATCGTAATAGAAAAGTCAAATATCTATGATTGGATCATTGGGAAAATATTTGAATTACGAGTTTTAGCAAACATCTAAGAGAGTTATGAAATTGTTCTACAACTCACATTCTTGGAGTATCATAGTGATGATGAAGTATCCGAGAGATGTATCCAAACCTTGTTGGATTAATGATGAGATAAAATAAAATAAAGCCATTATATTTTTGTGGATTATGCTTTAGAGACTACCGCTTTTACACTGAATAGAGCATCATCATGATCCGTTGAAATGACACCATACGAGTTATGGCATGGGTATGAACCCTAATAGTCTTTTCTTAAATTTTGGTATGCATAGCATAAGTAAATAAGTTTATAACCAAAATCGGATAAAAGTCTTTGTTGGTTATCCCAGAGAATTGATTGGGAATTCTTTCCACTATGGAGACAAAGACAAAAGTGTTTGTCAATGTTTCTTATTTCCAAGAAATTGTTTCTAGCGAAGTATTTGAGTGGGAGGACAATAGAACTTGATAAGGTTTATGAACCTGAGCATAATGATCAGAGTAGCGCAGCATCGGAATTAGTTCCGGAAGCGGCCACGACGATCATGGCTCCCATGACTACAAAGTGTTTTAGCCATGGAGATCGAAGTACATATTGAACCTTGTAGGTATGGTTTACTTTGTGATCAAATAAATGATTTGTGGACAAAGGATTGATTTTGAACAATGATAAACCAACTACAAACAAAGAAGTTATGATGGGCCCTGACTCCGTTAAAATGGCTATACGCCATGAAATCCAAGATAGATGAATACTTATTGAAAGTAAATGGATCTATAAAATTGATGAAGCTTGACTTGTCGAAAAGTTGTTTACGACAAAGTTCAAAGAGTTGACTACGATAAGATTAGATCTCCCGTAGCAATGCTTATAGTCTATGTGGATTATTCTAGTAATCACTACATATTTTTTTATAAGATATGCTAGTAGGATGGCAAAATACATTACTTATCAGAAGTGTGTATTAAAGGTGTATACAAGATACAATCAAGAGTTTTGCTGGTCCGTGGAATACTAGATAGGTATACAAACTTCAATTGGATGAATTGAGTATCGCGGAGTTGGAATCTTCACCAGATGAAATACTCAAAGAGTTTTTGATTTCATCAGAAACGATGAAGATGCTTGCATTTGCAAGAAATTAAGTGGGAGCGCTGAGACATATTTATAATACTTGTGTAGATGACATATAGTTGGTTATAAATGATGTAATTATATACTTAATTAAAAGGTTTCATTGAGAAATTAACTTCAATGAAAGAATATGGACTTAAACATATTTAGTGTCAAGATCTATGAAGATAGATTGGAATACATAATAAGTTTAAGTCAAAGTACATAGAATGGATATTGAAGTAGTTCAATATAGAAATATTAAGAAGGTGTTCTTTTCATGTGAAGGTTTAACAAGACTTGAGTGTATTTGACACTCGATGAGTAAAAACACATGAGTGATTTTAGATCACGAAGAATATGTACAAAAATCCGATGTCCTGTGCTTTAAAGAGTTAGGAGCATATACCAGAATGATTCATGTGATGATTATTGGACAAACAGTAGGAATATCCTTGAGTACTTTAGAAGAACCAAGGATATATATATAATTCTATATGGTGTAATGACAAACAAATCGATGTAATGTGTTGCACCGATATTAGTTTGGTCGCATATAAAAATAAATTTCAATTAGGCTAAGTGTTGTTTAAAAAGGTAGCACAATGAGCTAGAATAAGTCTATGCTAGATTTAGATGTGTTCTAAATATTGTGACGGATTCTACAGAAGAAGGCAGACTATGTCATTGTTTTGACAATGATTAAGGATGTTAAGTCGAGAAGTTCTTTGAGAACTTGGTGTAGTTCCGATAGTGTCAGAACTTTGAAGCTATATTGTGTGTGACAATATTAGTGACATATTTTGGACCGCGGGATTAAGGTTCCACCAGAAGACCAAACATATTTAATGCCTACTCATTTGGAAAATGAGTGATGCATTGAGACGCAAATGAATTGCAAAATACATACGTTTCTGAGCGTGTCAGATCCGTTGACTAAAACCTCTCCCGTGAGCAAAACATGATAAAGCACCAGAAGGCCAAGGTGTTATATCTTTACATATGTAAACTAGATTATTGACTCTAGTGCAAGTGGGAGACTGTTGGAGATATGCCCAAGAGGCAATAATAAATGGTTATTATATATCTTTGTGTTTATGATAATGTTTACATACCATGCTATAATTGTATTAACCGAAACATTGATACATGTGTGTTATGTGAACAACAAGGAGTCCCTAGTAAGCCTCTTGTATAACTAGCTTGTTGATTAATAGATTATCATGGTTTCGTGATCATGAACATTGGATGTTATTAATAACAAGGTTATGTCATTATATGAATGATGTAATGGACACACCCAATTAAGCGTATCATAAGATCACGTCATTAAGTTATTTGCTATAAGCTTTCGATACATAGTTACCTAGTCCTTTCGACCATGAGATCATGTAAATCACTTATACCGAAAAGGTACTTTGATTACATCAAACGCCACTGCGTAAATGGGTGGTTATAAAGGTGGGATTAAGTATCCGGAAAGTATGAGTTGAGGCATATGGATCAACAGTGGGATTTGTCCATCCTGATGACGGATAGATATACTCTGGGCCCTCTCGGTGGAATGTCGTCTAATAGCTTGCAAGCATCTGAATGGTTCATAAGAGACCACATACCACGGTACGAGTAAAGAGTACTTGTCATGAGACGAAGTTGAACAAGGTATAGAGATACCGATGATCAAACCTCGGACAAGTAAAATATCGCGTGACAAAGGGAATCGGTATCGTATGTGAATGGTTCATTCGATCACTAAAGTCATCATTGAATATGTGGGAGCCATTATGGATCTCCATATCCCGCTATTGGTTATTGGTCGGAGAGAGTTCTCACCCATGTCCACATAGTTCACGAACCGTAGGGTGACACACTTAAGGTTTGATGTTGAAATGGTAGAACTTGAATATGGTATGGAGTTCGAAGTATTGTTCGAAGTCTCGGATGGGATCCCAGACATCACGAGGAGTTCCGGAATAGTCCGGAGAATAAGATTCATATATAGGAAGTCATTTTATAAGTTTGAAAATGATCTAGTGATTTTACGGAAGGTTCTAGAAGGTTCTAGAAAAGTCCGGAAGGAATTACTAAGGAAGGAGGAGTCCCGGAGGGACTCCACCTCCCCATGGCCGGCCAACCCTAGTGGGGAGTCCAAGGTGGACTCCACCTAAGGGGGCCGGCCACCCCCCCACATGGAAGGGGGGAATCCCACTTGAGGTGGGAGTCCCACCTTGGGTAGGTTTCCCTACTACATGGAAGGTTCTTGTGTTGGGGTCTTATTCGAAGACTTGTAGTCCAACACTTGGGGATCCACCTATATAATGAGGGGCATAGGGGAGGGGGCCGGCCACCACAAGCCATAGCTTGGCCGCACCCCCTTAGTGGCCGGCCACCCCTCTCCCAAACCCTAGCCGCCCCCCTCTCCTCCACCTCTCCCGCACGCTTAGCGAAGCTCCGCCGGAGTTCTCCATCACCGCCTCCACCACGCCGCCGTGCTACCGGATTCAAGGAGGAGCTACTACTTCCGCTGCCCGCTGGAACGGGGAGAAGGACGTCGTCTTCATCAACACCGAACGTGTGACCGAGTACGGAGGTGCTGCCCGATCGTGGCACCGTGATCAAGATCTTCTACGCGCTTTTGCAAGCGGCAAGTGATCGTCTACCGCAGCAATAAGAGCCTACTCTTATAGGCTTTGGAAATCTTCAAGGGTGAGTCTTGATCATCCCCTCGTTGCTCCCGTCTTCTAGATTGCATCTTGGCTTGGATTGCGTTCTCGCGGTAGGAAATTTTTTGTTTTCTATGCAACGAATCCCTACAGTTGACGACAGGGACGACGTGTCAAAGTAGACGGCGTTGAAGACGATGGTAGGCTGCACCACCCGACTTGGACGGAAGGCGACCCATGATGAAGAGCTTGAGCAGTCGCTCAGAGCGCTTCCCAAAAATCTAATTCACCCTCTCCCGTACCGGATCGCAAGGACAAGCGGTTTCGGAGACCTGCTCTCCCGTTCGCCGATGCACATCGGCGCGCGGGATGGAGTAGGCTACGATGGAGGCACAAGCAGAGAGAGGTGGGAAAACCCTAACTCGTGTAGATATGTTTCTGTGGTAGCTGGGCAAGAGATTATATAGGCTCGGGAAACCCTAGGCAACATGGGCCACGCCCACCTCGCACGCACGTTTCGAGTTAGCCCACGGTCCGGGAGCGACCCGAACCGACTAACTGCGACGCGTTCATCTAGAACTCTATTCATTTTCCTGAGCTGCAAAAAGTAAGGAAAGTCTCGGCTCGAGGCTCAATCCACTCACCACGAGGGCGGCGCGCGTCGTGTCGTGTCGTGTAGAGTCGAGCGAGCGAGGAGGAGGAGGAGCGCGCGTGAACCACTCCTATTCTTACTCACTTACTAGTGGTGGAACAACACACCTTATAAGGTGGTCTAACTTCCTCCCAACTTTCAATGTGGGACTAAACTTTCCACCTCTTGCCACCCCCTAGTGAGCTGCCACCAACTTGGGCTCAAACTCACAAGGCTGCTGTCACAACCCAACTTGTGGAACCATGTTTAGTTGTCCTTAGTGCAAAAATCAGGGGGAACAAAAACTTTTTCTAAACGCTAATTAAGATGATTTGTCTTGATCTATTTGTTAATATGAATTGTCTTGATTTGCTTGTGGAGTTTTGTCTTGAGTTACCTCATAGATCAACACCTCTAGTGTTAAAACAACTTAACAATTCACTAAATAAAACACATGTGTGACCCTGGAACATTCTTTTCCTCTTGTTACCCATGCATAAACCCTATGCTTGGTGTTTTCCCCATAAGTACCTCAACACACAATTTCTAGTCTCCAGAAATAGTGAAGCTATGGTCACTCTTGTATTACCTTAGCCTCCTCTCTTTCAAATAATTGAACCTTTTTGACCTAAACCTCAAAACCACTTTTTGTTTTGACCTATGACCCAAAATCTTTATTCAAAGGATTTTGACAAAAGCCCTTCTTTTAAATTTGACTATGATCACCTTTGATTATGGTATCACAAAAAAGTTTCTAAAAAGACATTGTTTATTTTTGGCACAAAGTATTTACCAAATGGCTTACCCTTACTCTATGTGAATTTCAAATCTTGTGAAAGCTTTTATGTGTAGTTTTGGTTTCCCAAAAAACTAAAATGGAATGACCCATATTTTCTATTCCCTTATGGATCATTCTACTCCTCTAAGGCCTCTTTTTCAAATATTTCAAGAAAGCATATTTATTTAATCTATATCACAAACAAGGCCATAGACACCAAAATAAATTAAAAGCTATTTGATCTGTGATCAAATATCCTTGGTAGGGTCATTACCAATAATACATCTCAAACAAGATCACAACTCCATCTATGCTTGATTTGGGTAGTTGGTCAATTGTCCAACAAGTGGATTTTCTACCCAAAACCCTCCAACACTACTCAGGAAATCATTTTGGACAACCATCTCTAGCATCACCCCTTGAGATTGGTAGTCATGCATGCCACCCTCTTCTTGCTCTCTTGTGTGGATAAGAGAGGTAGCCAACTTTTCCCTTGCATCACCAATCTAGAATCCTAATTTTTCTTTCACTCTAAGTCTCTTTGGTTTTTTTAAATAATATCTCAACCCAACTACCTACAATCTTGGGAATAGGATCTATACCCTTTTTCTCATCTCATAATAATATTCCTACCTAAGGGATTATTATTTTGCTTTCTACTTAATGTTTGAGATGGTGACCCCACCATTTCATGCATTTGACCAAAATCTCTATGTGATGGGCCATGATCACATCTGCCTTAATGTCTTGTGATTTGTACATCTCCAAAAAAATATCACCCCTACTCCTTCTCATCTACACTTTGCTTGTCTGTTCTTCATCAAGATTCAAATTGATGCCATCACCATCCCCTCTCACCTTCACTTGAAAAATTCAAATCTTGCCAAAACTTTTTGCAGCCCTTGTCCTGCAATTAATGATAAACACCACAACATCATCTTGCACCATTTCATCTCTCTCTCTCTCTTCCTCCCAGATCTCTTGTGGACTTTCCTCCCTTTCATATATCAATCCCCAAGCATCGCCGGGCCATCGTTTTTGTGCCCAGCAGGTGCACCCCCTTACCTCGACCTAAAACTCACCAAAAAGCACTCCCTGGACCTCCCTCCAGGCCTTTCCCACCAACCTAAGTCGAGCAGCCCAAAAAGGGGCCCAACACTAAACCCTAACCGAGATAGAACGTGAGAGAAGCAGCTCTGGAAACTCCCTCGCTCCACTTCTTCCCTTCCCGCGTGCCCCCTCTCTGTTGCTGACGTCTCTACGCTTGCGTCATGCCCCAGCACCGCCCCAACGTCAGCAAAACGACGCTCGTCGGCCAACATCTTGCGGCGCGCTCCGCCATTGGCCACAACCGCCACCCACGCACCTAGCCTCGGCTATAAAAATCCCCTCCACCCCAGCCCTCCTCTCCTCACACCATCTCTCCTCTCCCTCCCAAGAACCCTCTCAGAGAAGCGACGAGGCGTCTCTCCGTCTGCTGCTCGCCGGGGCAAAACGCGCCGGCATGGTCACCGCGTGGTGACAGGTGCAGAACGCACTCGCCCCGGCCCCGTCTCTCCCTCCCCCTCCCTGGCTCGCCGCTCACCTTCTTCTCCTCTTCCTAACACTCGCCTCTGCGCTGCCCAGTTCCGCCGGAGACCGCCCCATCGCCATCCGCCCGAACGCCATTGCAAGAGGACGACGCCGGGAGAAGCTACCGTGGAGGAGAGAGCCTCCATCGAGCCTCCCTGGACGCGCGCCTGGGCTCTCCTCCACGCGCCATCAACCCGCCAGAGCTCCGTCGTCGACCACCGCCATCCCAGGTGAGTCTCCGCCCTGTCCCCGCCTTCTTTTCCCGTCCGCCTGCGTGCCTGTATGGTCGCGAGGACGAGGGATACAACCCGTGCGGCTGCATGGGTCGGCCACGTCGGCCCATGCAGATGGGCCCCGCCTCGGGCCCTCCCTCTCCCCTTTTCTTTTTTTCCTTTCTTTTTTCCTCCCTCCACCTGGAAACCTACCTGGACCGGCCCACTTTTCAAATTCCGCGCAGCCCAGACAATTCCCGCCCATTTTCAAAATGGAAATTTTATGTTTTTGCTTCAAAACCAGTGGCACTAAATCGCAATTATCTCCAGATCCACAATTCCAAATTTGATGAAACTAGTTGTGTTAGATCACAGATTTCATTACCTTTCCAATGCCACTGGTCCCATATTTTTAGGATTTTTGTACGATTTGTAGTGCATTAAACATGACCACTGCATTTTGTTTAGTGTTTGTAATTTTAAAAATTGTAGGATTAATATTTTTGGATGAATCCAATTGTGTTGACCTTGTTTTGTTACTGGCCATCTAGGAAAAATATTGCTAGTCTCTGTTCATTCATATTTGTTTCTGTTAGTAATATGTGTGTATCACATGAAATGTTGTACCAAAACTTTTGTTTATTTAAAATCTTTGACCAACTCTTTTTAGTAAAAATGGCCAACCTATGTTTTGGAAAAAAAATACCTCCGCCTCTCAAACTCAGTTCTTTTGTTTTCTCAAGTTTTCCAAAGGTGTGGTATATGGTCTACTTCCTATTTTTTTGGTGTAGTGTTTTGTTAACAAAATAAAAGAGAAAAATAATTTCTACCTCTTAAAAAATGTGTGAAAATAAAACATGAATGTTTTTGAGGCCAAAGCATTGCACTTGTCTTCTTGATAGTGTTATATACCAGGGGATGTTTAATTCATGCCTTGGTGATAACCATCGAGGCAATTGCTCAATTGTGAAGCTTTCATGCTTTTATCAAGTGAAATAAATGTGTTTTATTTTATAAAGTTGTTTTGAAATAACTATAAGTCCTTAGCAGGATAGCCCTTAGTTGAGTGGTTAGTTTCTAATTATTGCATGTTTGTTTTATTGGTGCAATGTGTTGATTGTGTTCCTTTTATATTTTCCGGCGATAGATGCGAACAATTCCGGGGAAGAAGAAGAAGTGGTTCGGACGAGGATTTTATCTAGTTTGTTGGAATTCTTATTTGAAGAATTTAAAGAAGTCCAGGGACATATGAGCCAACCAAGGCAAGCCATCTTTTGATCTCTGATATGATGTCTCTTTGGATGTCATCTTGTGCTATCAATAGCATCTTGGTTCTATGTGTGATGATCTCCATATTGTTGTCATCTATGCTTGGATGCAAGCATGGTACCTCTAGTAGTTTGATCTTGTCAAGGTTTTTGGTAATTGGTTGGGTGTATGGTATCATGGCCATTGCTATCCAACTTGTTTTCTAAATTTTAGCTTGAACATGTTCCACCTCGGGACAAGATTCATACTACACCACCTTCTAGTGTAGAGGTATCAATACCATGATCTTGGTGTATTCTCAAATTGTGATGAGTATGCCTAATTCCCTAAATGGTGTTGGTGTTGGTCAATTCTCATTCCTATCTATTGATTGGGTTAGATAGCACCACAAATCTGAAAGTTTATTTCCTCTTATGTTGTCATAATACATGCTTAGCTCAAGCAAGTATGATCCACTCCAATACCTCTTTTTTACCCTCAATGGCATGATGACCCTCATCTCGGCCATAGTGTTGTATTAGTTCAACTCATGAAACTTTAGGTTGGGTACCCCTCAAGGTTTACCTTGTTGTAATTGTGAAAACCTTGGGTGAGGCAATCTTACCCAAGCGTATGGTTTATGAAAGGAAAGGATCTTTACAAAGATGGTTGGAAAGAGGAAAGTGTGTGTGACTTGGGTTTTTGAGAAAAACGACACATGGTTCTCTGTATTCGCCCGGAACAACTAAACCGCGCAACCATAGCTACTCCAACGTGGGCACGGGGCTTAACTTGACGTTTGTTCTTCTTAGCATGAGGCACCGCACAACTATACAAGGGTACGGTTACCCCCGAGTCCGGGTTGTCATGGTTGGGACAATAGTATAACGGGAGGCCTTCGGGGCTGACCCGTCCGGAAGACACTATGGGTCTCCTGGCTTGGCGGTGGAGCCACGCTCAAGAAGAGGTGAGCTGCCACGGTGCCGGGGAGGTACATACTCCATAGGGTAGGACCTCGTGTTAAGTCGAATAGGCGAAAGGTTATGTCTGGGTATCCGTCGTGGCATATGTCGTTATGCGGGGATGATGCCCACACGATAGGTATCAGGATAGTTGTGGTGAAAGTGTGCAAACTCTGCAGAGTCAAAACTATTCGAATAGCCTCGTCCGCGGTCATGGACGGTTGGGATGGCCATTGCCGAGCTGTGTCGAGTTTTGTTTTATAAAGTGCTTTACAAAGAAAGAGAATGTGTTGGATGTACCGGAAGGGTACGTGAAGGCTTGACCCGACCATATGGAGATGGTCGAGGAAAAAGAAAAAAAATTGGGTGAACCCTTCCTAGTGTTTCATGTAGAGGAACTCTTCTTCAATAAAGATATAGAGATGTCATAGTTATCTTTTGAAGTATCTTCTTCAATAAAGATATAGAGATGTCATAGTTATCTTTTGAAGTATCTTCTTCAATAAAGATATAGAGATGTCATAATTATCTTTTGAACTATCTTCTTCAATAAAGATATAGAGATGTCATAGTACCACCTTAGTGTCCCCATCACTTGAGATACCGGGATGCTATACCCACAAGAGAAAACTATTTCTCTTTCACATGCTATTTCCACATGAGAAATTAGCTCTTCCCTCTTGTCATCTTAGATTAGCACTTCTTATCTTGCACCCTTGCAAAGTACCTTCGTGATGGTTTGCGAGTACAATTCCAATGTACTCACGGCTTTGTCCCTGGCTATTTACTTGGCCAGACTTGGAGGAACACGACGGATGAAGAAGGAGTTGGTGACGTCTATGCGAGCTAGGAACGTCTTCCCTGTCAGTCGCCTGTAGGGTTTATGGTAGATGACTTGGGCTCCGCGCTGTTGAAGTGATGATGCTACTCTGATGTTTAGTTAGGCCCTTCGAGGCTATTATGTAAGTAATGGTCATGAGACCTTATTGTAATTTTCTTATTCCGCTTTGTACTGGATGGTGTAATTTGATATCAGTTCAGTTATGTGTGTTCACAGCGCACTGATCATGGGATCGTGAACTGTATACATAACAGGGTATTTCGGACAGTTAGTCCGGGGACCCCACAGAGCTGGTATCAGATCTATCCTGACTGTAGGAGACCTTAGCTAGCATGGACGTTAGTTAGGAAACAAGTACTTGGTCAAAACTATTTACAAAGCAAATTTTCCTTTAGTAGGCGGAAGAATAACTTCCAATTTTTCTCATCCCTTCAAAAACTTTTAATTCTTATCTCTCTGTTTTATGGAAATGTTTGAAAATTCTTACTCTATTGTCTCACCCACTTCAAAGCTACATATTGGACGATGTCCCCAACCCAGAACCGGAGACTCGAAGTCGAAGATGGATCAACCTTCCAGGAAGTCTCATGCATCTCCAACGACAGCTATTGAAGATTGGATGCCTACTTAGCAGTGCCCCTATAGGGATGATAACATCATGTCTTTGGTTGTCACCAAAGTATGTCAAGTAGATGACCTTGTTCCTCCATGGACTCGCACCCTTTTCGCAGTCGTCAAGGATCAAGTCCTCAGTTCTTGACTAGTAATTTTTAGGCCAGCTGCAGGAAGTTGTCGACTTTGAGAGTTCCTCAACAGCTACCCCTCTGAAGACCTCACGTTCCCAGGATGATGAGACTAAGAGTCTTGCACAGTCTTCGCCTCCGCCTCAACATCGACGACTCAACACCAGGCCTGCTTCACCACCAACTGCTCTGAGAATCCATGTTGAAGTCGATGTCAACAAGATGAAGAGGTCAACATATTTGACCAACCCCAAACCTATAGTATGGATAGGACAAACTCAATCGCTTTGATTGAGCTACCCCTGCGTATTATGCCCCTTGGGTACTTAGAGTACCATGTCTGGTGTGATGATTGCTTGTAGTTCCCTAGTGTGCTACCTTGAGTGTTTTTCTCTGTTGGTTGTATGTATGTTTGTCTTGGTCTTTAGGTCTGAAAAACCCTCTTGGTGCGATAACCTAGCTTAGAAAGCCTCCCTAAGATGTTTTTACCCTCACCTACCTCGCTAATGTATTGCTAACTGCTAGTTAGTTGGATAGATTAACGGAAGACTCTAACTCTAAACCTGTTAACAGTTGTTTTTTAACCCTCGGAAAAACTAACCAGACCCCTATCTACGCTGACTAATTTCAAGATCCGCTGAAGCGACTGTACTACGCCAACGAAATAGAAGCCCCTACCGTCAAGAGTGACTGCACCTCTGCGAGAAGGCATACTAACCTGGTCTAACCTTGGAGTATAATCGCGCTAACCTCGAGGAAAACTTCTTCAAAATCACTCTCTAACACACCGTCTAATGAGCTGAGTGAACTACAACCCCGAAGCCAAGTTACCCTGCATGGTTCATCTGGTCGTCATCAAGTGAAGCTCATGAAGATAATTCAAGACTCAAGATTAGATGTACTTTACCCGCTCACTTCTTCACTGGTATAAGTCATCACAGACCCTCCAGCTGAAGATTTCCTTCGACAACATTTGTTGCTGCTTCAGGTGGATACCAACCAGGCGTTTCATCAACCTTCTAACTCACCGCGCATCCCATATGGTTTAGTCAACACCTTAGGTGCCTCTTAAAGTTGTGTAGTACACATAGCCCCCTGAAGATGTTCGACTCAGGACGAGAGATCAATGACTCCTTCAAAAAGCGCTCGACAAGACTCCGTGGCCGAAGCTTAGAGTTTCAAAAAACCCCGGGGACCAATTTTAAGGGTGGAAGACTTCGTCTTCCACTAAAATTTTAAGCTAACTCTAAAAAGTTTTCAACCCTGCTAAAGCACCTTTGGGGAGCACTAACTCTCCTTGAATCATGAACCCCCGCTAGGATCATTAAGAAGCTTCATATCTAACACCTCCATGGAGTAGTCAACCACTTCACGAAGCTTGCCCTCGGAAGAAAATATACCGTGTCTCTCAGAAGCTGAAGTTGCGACCCTCTCAACAACGGCACATCTACAGAAATATGGAGACTAACTTTAGTCAACTTTAAAACCCCTCTAGTTCTACGCTTAGTAATCTCGGGACGAGATTATTTTAAGGGTGGAAGATCTGTCACAACCCAACTTGTGGAACCATGTTTAGTTGTCCTTAGTGCAAAAATCAGGGGGAACAAAAACTTTTTCTAAACGCTAATTAAGATGAATTGTCTTGATCTGTTTGTTAATATGAATTGTCTTGATTTTCTTGTGGAGTTTTGTCTTGAGTTACCTCATAGATCAACACCTCTAGTGTTAAAACAACTTAACAATTCACTAAATATAACACATGCGTGACCCTGGAACATTCTTTTCCTCTTGTTACCCATGCATAAACCCTATGCTTGGTGTTTTCCCCATAAGTACCTCAACACACAATTTCTAGTCTCCGGAAAATAGTGAAGCTATGATCACTCTTGTATTACCTTAACCTCCTCTCTTTCAAATAATAGAACCTTTTTGACCTAAACCTCAAAACCACTTTTTGTTTTGACCTATGACCCAAAATCTTTATTCAAAGGATTTTGACAAAAGCCCTTCTTTTAAATTTGACTATGATCACCTTTGAATATGGTATCACAAAAAAGTTTCTAAAAAGACATTGTTTTGTTTTGGCACAAAGTATTTACCAAATGGCTTACCCTTACTCTATGTGAATTTCAAATCTTGTGAAAGCTTTTATGTGTAGTTTTGGTTTCCCAAAAAACTAAAATGGAATGACCCATATTTTCTATTCCCTTATGGATCATTCTACTCCTCTAAGGCCTCTTTTTCAAATATTTCAAGAAAGCATATTTATTTAATCTATATCACAAACAAGGCCAGACACCAAAATAAATTAAAAGCTATTTGATCTGCGATCAAATATCCATGGTAGGGTCATTACCAATAATACATCTCAAACAAGATCACAACTCCATCTATGCTTGATTTGGGTAGTTGGTCAATTGTCCAACAAGTGGATTTTCTACCCAAAACCCTCCAACACTACTCAGGAAATCATTTTGGACAACCATCTCTAGCATCACCCGTTGACCTTGGTAGTCATGCATGCCACCCTCTTCTTGCTCTCTTGTGTGGATAAGAGAGGTAGCCAACTTTTCCCTTGCATCACCAATCTAGAATCCTAATTTTTCTTTCACTCTAAGTCTCTTTGGTTTTTGTTAAATAATATCTCAACCCAACTACCTACAATCTTGGGAATAGGATCTATACTTTTTTTCTCATCTCATAATAATATTCCTACCTAAGGGATTATTATTTTCCTTTCTACTTAATGTTTGAGATGGTGACCCCACCATTTCATGCATTTGACCAAAATCTCTATGTGATGGGCCATAATCACATCTGCCTTAATGTCTTGTGATTTGGACATCTCCAAAAAAATATCACCCCTACTCCTTCTCATCTACACTTTGCTTGTCTGTTCTTCATCAAGATTCAAATTGATGTCATCACCATCCCCTCTCACCTTCACTTGAAAAATTCAAATCTTGCCAAAACTTTTTGCAGCCCTTGTCCTGCAATTAATGATAAACACCAAAACATCATCTTGCACCATTTCATCTCTCTCTCTTCCTCCCAGATCTCTTGTGGAATTTCCTCCCTTTCATATATCAATCCCCAAGCATGGCCGGGCCATCGTTTTTGTGCCCAGCAGGTGCACCCCCTTACCTCGACCTAAAACCCACCAAAAAGCACTCCCTGGACCTCCCTCCAGGCCTTTCCCACCAACCTAAGTTGAGCAGCCCAAAAAGGGGCCCAACACTAAACCCTAACCGAGATAGAACGTGAGAGCAGCAGCTCTGGAAACTCCCTCGCTCCACTTCTTCCCTTCCCGCGCGCCCCCTCCCTCTTGCTGACGTCCCTACGCTTGCGTCACGCCCCAGCACCGCCCCAACGTCAGCAAAACGACGCTCGTTGGCCAACATCTTGCCGCGCGCTCCGCCATTGGCCACAACCTCCACCCACGCACCTAGCCTCGGCTATAAAAAGCCCCTCCGCCCCAGCCCTCCTGTCCTCACACCATCTCTCCTCTCCCTCCCCAGAACCCTCTCAAAGAAGCGACGAGGTGTCTCTCCGTCTGCTGCTCGCCGGGGCAAAACGCGCCGGCATGGTCACCGCGTGGTGATGGGTGCAAAACGCACTCGCCCCGGCCCCGTCTCTCCCTCTCCCTCCCTGGCTCGATGCTCACCTTCTTCTCCTCTTCCTAACACTCGCCTCCGCGCTGCCCAGGTCCGCCGAAGACCGCCCCATCGCCATCCGCCTGAACGCCATTGCAAGAGGACGACGCCGGGAGAAGCTACCGTGGAGGAGAGAGCCTCCATCGAGCCTCCATGGACGCGCGCCTGGGCTCTCCTCGACGCGCCATCAACCCGCCAGAGCTCCGTCGTCGACCACCGCCGTCCCAGGTGAGTCTCCGCCCTGTCCCCGCCTTCTTTTCCCGTCCACCTGCGTGCATGTATGGTCGCGAGGACGAGGGAGACAACCCGTGCGGCTGCATGGGTCGGCCACGTCGGCCCATGCAGATGGGCCCCGCCTCGGGCCCTCCCTCTCCCCTTTTCTTTTTTTTCCTTTCTTTTTTTCCTCCCTCCACCTGGAAACCTACCTGGGCCGGCCCACTTTTGAAATTCCGCGCAGCCTAGACAATTCCCGCCCATTTTCAAAATGGAAATTTTCTGTTTTTGCTTCAAAACCAGTGGCACTAAATCGCAATTATCTCCAGATCCACAATCCCAAATTCGATGAAACCAGTTATGTTAGATCACAGATTTCATTACCTTTCCAATGCCACAGGTCCCATATTTTAGGATTTGTGTACGATTTGTAGTGCATTAAACATGACCACTGTATTTTGTTTAGTGTTTGTAATTTTAAAAATTGTAGGATTAATATTTTTGGATGAATCCAATTGTGTTGACCTTGTTTTGTTACTGGCCATCTAGAAAAAACATTGCTAGTCTTTGTTCATTCATATTTGTTTCTGTTAGTAATATGTGTGTATCACATGAAATGTTGTACCAAATCTTTTGTTTATTTAAAATCTTTGACCAACTCTTTTTAGTAAAAATGGCCAACCTATGCTTTGGAAAAAAAAAACTCTGCCTCTCAAACTCAGTTCTTTTGTTTTCTCAAGTTTTCCAAAGGTGTGGTATATGGTCTACTTCCTTTTTTTTGGTTTAGTGTTTTGTTAACAAAATAAAAGAGAGAAATAATTTCTACCTCTTAAAAAAATGTTTGAAAATAAAAGATGACTGTTTTTGAGGCCAAAGCATTGCACTTGTCTTCTTGATAGTGTTATATACCAGGGGATGTTTAATTCATGCCTTGGTGATAACCATCGAGGCAATTGCTCAATTGTGAAGCTTTCATGCTTTTATCAAGTGAAATAAATGGGTTTTCTTTTATAAAGTTGTTTCTAAATAACTATAAGTCCTTAGCAGGATAGCCCTTAGTTGAGTGGTTAGTTTCTAATTATTGCATGTTTGTTTTATTGGTGCAATGTGTTGATTGTGTTCCTTTTATATTTTCCGGCGATAGATGCGAACAATTCCGGGGAAGAAGAAGAAGTGGTTCGGACGAGGATTTTATCTAGTTTGTTGGAATTCTTATTTGAAAAATTTAAAGAAGTCCAGGGACATATGAGCCAACCAAGGCAAGCCATCTTTTGATCTCTGATATGATGTCTCTTTGGATGTCATCTTGTGCTATCAATAGCATCTTGGTTCTATGTGTGATGATCTCCATATTGTTGTCATCTATGCTTGGATGCAAGCATGGTACCTCTAGTAGTTTGATCTTGTCAAGGTTTTTGGTAATTGGTTGGGTGTATGGTATCATGGCCATTGCTATCCAACTTGTTTTCTAAATTTTAGCTTGAACATGTTCCACCTCGGGACAAGATTCATACTACACCACCTTCTAGTGTAGAGGTATCAATACCATAATCTTGGTGTATTCTCAAATTGTGATGAGTATGCCTAATTCCCTAAATGGTGTTGGTGTTGGTCAATTCTCATTCCTATCTATTGATTGGGTTAGATAGCACCACAAATCTGAAAGTTTATTTCCTCTTATGTTGTCATAATACATGCTTAGTTCAAGCAAGTATGATCCACTCCACTACCTCTTTTTTTAATCTCAATGGCATGATGACCCTCATCTCGGCCATAGTGTTGTATTAGTTCAACTCATGAAACTTTAGGTTAGTTACCCCTCAAGGTTTACCTTGTTGTAAATGTTTGTGAAAACCTTGGGTGAGGCAATCTTACCCAAGCGTATGGTTTATGAAAGGAAAGGATCTTTACAAAGATGGTTGGAAAGAGGAAAGTGTGTGTGACTTGGGTTTTTGAGAAAACGGCACATGGTTCTCTGTATTCGCCCGGAAAAACTAAACTGCGCAACCATAGCTACTCCAACGTGGGCACGGGGCTTAACTTTTCATTTGTTCTTCGTAGCATGAGGCACCGCACAACTATACAAGGGTATGGTTACCCCCGAGTCCGGGTTGCCATGGTTGGGACAATAGTATAACGGGAGGCCTTCGGGGCTGACCCGTTCGGAAGACACTATGGGTCTCCTGGCTTGGCGGTGGAGCCATGCTCAAGAAGAGGTGAGCTGCCACGGTGCCGGGGAGGTACATACTCCATAGGGTAGGTCCTCGTGTTAAGTCGAATAGGCGAAAGGTTATGTTCGGGTATCCGTCATGGCATATGTCGTTATGCGGGGATGATGCCCACACGATAGGTATCCGGATAGTTGTGGTGAAAGTGTGCAAACTCTGCAGAGTCAAAACTATTCGAATAGCCGTGTCCGCGGTCATGGACGGTTGGGATGGCCGTTGCCGAGCTGTGTCGAGTTTTGTTTTATAAAGTGCTTTACAAAGAAAGAGAATGTGTTGGATGTACCGAAAGGGTACGGGAAGGCTTGAGCCGACCATATGGAGATGGTCGAGGAAAAAGAAACAAAATTGGGTGAACCCTTCCTAGTGTTTCATGTAGAGGAACTCTTCTTCAATAAAGATATAGAGATGTCATAGTTATCTTTTGAAGTATCTTCTTCAATAAAGATATAGAGATGTCATAGTTATCTTTTGAAGTATATTCTTCAATAAAGATATAGAGATGTCATAGTTATCTTTTGAAATATCTTCTTCAATAATGATATAGAGATGTCATAGGACCACCTTAGTGTCCCCATCACTTGAGATACCGGGATGCTATATCCACAAGAGAAAACTATTTCTCTTTCACATGCTATTTCCACATGAGAAATTAGCTCTTCCCTCTTGTCATCTTAGATTAGCACTTGTTATCTTGCACCCTTGCAAAGTACCTTCGTGATGGTTTGCGTGTACAATTCCAATGTACTCACGGATTTGTCCCTGGCTATTTACTTGGCCAGACTTGGAGGAACACGGCGGATGAAGAAGGAGTTGGTGACGTCTATGCGAGCTAGGAACGTCTTCCCCGTCAGTCGCCTGTAGGGTTTATGGAAGATGACTTGGGCTCCGCGCTGTTGAAGTGATGATGCTACTCTGATGTTTAGTTAGGCCCTTCGAGGCTATTATGTAAGTAATGGTCATGAGACCTTATTGTAATTTTCTTATTCCGCTTTGTACTGGATGGTGTAATTTGATATCAGTTCGATTATGTGTGTTCACGGCGCACTGATCATGGGATCGTGAACTGTATACATAACAGGGTATTTCGGACAGTTGGTCCGGGGACCCCGCAGCTGCCACTATGTGGGCTTTGAGATTTATAGAAAAATCTGAAATCTAATATGGGACACTAAGTGTGGGCCCAATATTTTAACAATCCCCCACTAAATCTCAAATCCTCATTTAGAGATTTACCAATACTTGTTGCTTGTTTATATACCAGTGTTTAAGTTGAACTTCCGCCTAGAACCTTAAGCTACATCCATTCACACTTGAACAGTGGACTAAGCCTTGAATTGCAAGTTTTGCGTGAACAGGGTTTCACTCAAAGTCATAACCAGTATGTGGCTGCCAGTAGCCTACCCCGTGGGTGAACCATATGCGTCATACTTCGTGGTCTCTTCATGAGTTTACTAGAGATCACCCAAATCTCATAGATTACGACGTTTAACAATCGAACTCATATAGGTGTGTTATTTCAAGAATGCTCTGTAGGACAACATATTTGCTAAAATAGCCAACATAAACACATTAAGTCTTGTTGCCAACCTGCCTTACAACAATTGAGAGTTGTGCATCTTCACATAGAGATGGTTACATAATATTCTACTCAATTAAACCACTAGTTTGTTCTTACCAGGTCCTAATTCACGGGATCTCCGATCACAAAGGTTGGGTTACCACTATAGTGTAACTTCAACGGGTCTCAAACTCATCTCCCTCGATGCACTTTCTATCACATTACGTGATAGTCCCTTCGTAAAGGGATCTGCCAGGTTTTTGTTTGTTTGAATATATGTAACAGTTGTTACTCCAGAGTTCCGCAATTTCCTGACAGACTTCAAGTGTCTCTTGACGTGTCTTGATGACTTCGCGTTATCCTTAGAATTGTTCACTTTGACAATTGCAGTTTAATTTTCACAATTCAAAAGGATTGCTGGTACAGGTTTTTCAACCATAAGCAAGTCCATCAAGAGCTCACGCAACCATTCTGATTCAACAGTGGTTGTGTCCAAAGCAGTATGTTATGCTTCCATAGTTGACCTCGTCAATATGGTTTGCTTGCAAGATCTCCATGACACTGCGCCACCTCCAAAGGTAAATACATACCCGCTAGTGGTGTTGGCATAGGCATCCCAAATGGGTCTGCCGAAGAAGGTACCCGGGTTTACTGAAGGCCCACGACCTGAAGATTACGAAGCCTGGAAGCCCAATAAGCGTCAATTATGGGAGATATAGATGTATTACGAATAGAAACTTGTAACTATACGGGACGAACTCAAAGAGTCTCTCGCTGTTTGTAACTTGTGCATCACGAAACCCTCGATTCCGTCTCCTATATAAGGGGGGTTAAGGGAGAAAGAAAGGATCGATTCATTGTCAACACAGCCCTAGTTTTTAGCAGTCGAGTACCTTTTCGGCTCAAACCTTCGAGATCTACTTGCCCTCTAATTTCCACGAAACCCTAGTCTACAACTTGTAGGCATCGACAAGTTAATACCTTGTCAATTGGTGTCGTCTATGGGGATTAGAGGCGACAAGGAGCTGATCTCGATGGCACGTTCAACATCATCGACATCATCGGTGGTAAGCAACGCGATGGATGGAGGTAAACAGATCAAAACTGGTCTCGTTGATTTTGTTCCTCACCCTCCCACCCGTGTGGATGCATATTCCTATCTAGAGGAGCCAATGGAGATGACGTTCGGAAGTTTTCACTTCTACGTCGGGAGAGAAGGATCACATCGCCTAGCGGCACCAATTTTTTCGGGACCGTTAGCGGTTAGTTCCAATTTTTCGGGATCATCGTCGTCAACCGAGTCAAGCGACGAGGAGACTTCGTTGGCAAGCTACGTCAAGCCTACCGCCGGCGGAGAACTCGCCGATCTATTCGGCGGACTTTCTTTTGGGTCGTTCACGGATTCTGATCTAGATAGCGACTCGGAAAGCATCGAAAGATTCAACTTCATCGACATATCTACTTCTATTTGGGAGGTCTTCGCCGATCGTTACGACGGTGTCACCGACCCCGAAGATGGAAATATAATCGCAAAATATATTGCACCGTAAAATCTCCCTTGCAAATATATTGTCGAGATCTTTGATTCACATCTTCGCTAGGTGCGCCGAGTTGTATGCATAATATAGTACAGCCTAATGTGAATATTACGGATATTAGTACTCTAACTTACATGGTTTGCATGACAATTGAGCAACTACTTGCATCCCTTCCAAGAGAATGGTTTGAAAATCTATTCAGCAAGAAGTGTTACTATATGTTGTATATTAATAAATTGTAGGCCACTTAACTTAGCTCATTTGTTAGTAAAATTACTTAACATGGGTTTTCTAGTTTTATATTGCATAGAGCTTGTTTCCATCAAGTAAAGTACATATTTCCAGCACACCAATAAAGTGGTTATGCGGCATAGACTTCGTGGGAAGGAAACAACTCAAACAATAACTTCCTTTCGTAAATTTCCATGAGCTTCATACATATATAGAAATACACCAGTCATATAACATTTTTCTAATATTCACACGGTAGTCGTACCAGGAGCCCATTTTTCTAGTGGTGCGATTAGATTAACTCAACAGTAAGGCTAATTGTGAATGGTGTCTCGTTTACACATATGGTATACAGAAAACAAAAATAGAACATTGCATCATGTGTACAACTGTCAACATCAAACTTAGGCTCAATTAATAATCAATGAGGATATTTTTTTCTTTGGGCAACAAAGTCCCAAATTTTGAACTATTGTTGGGAGACAACACACACGAGAGTGCCATATGATGCATACATAATAAAAACCAATACTATTAATTATTAAAAAGGAGGAAGTACATTCATACTGATGGGCCAAGAAAAAGGAAGGTTCTTTGCACATTACAAACATAGGATTTTCATGTAGGTCAACCAAAGTTGACTTAGTTGTGGTTGTTCTCCCAGAATTGAGCCTGAAGCCAGTCTATCGTCTTCTTCTCCACTTGAAACGCCTTTGCAAGGACATCATCTGAGATTGGTGGCTTTGATCCAAACACGGCATTGGCAATGGTGATAGCCCCTGGGTTCTGGCTACTAAGAGCAGCAATTGCAACCGCTGGTTTGTAGGGGTTGGGGTTGAATTGGAAGTGGATGAGCCCCACAGGGAACACAACCACATCGCCTTTGTTAAGCATCTTGGAGAAGAACTTGTTTTCCGGGTTGGACGTGACAAAGCCAACATACAATGTCCCCTCGAGCACCGTCAGGATCTCGGTGGCACGAGGGTGCGTGTGTGGTGGGTTCTGACCTAAGGGTGCATAGTCGATGCGTGCTAGTGAGATGCCTAGAGTGTTGAGGCCACCGATCTGCATGACATTGATCAAGGTGACGTTGGATCCAACCTTGTTGGTCACCCTAGGCTTGTCAAGGTTAGCTGCCTTGAAGAAGTCATCTTCATTGACATCCATTGGATTCTTGCAAGCAAACCCATTGACAAGCATTGCATGCATAGGAGATGCAAATTATAAGTATGGATTTTACAGTGTTATTTCAACATACATATAATCTCCAGAGAGCCGAAGACATGAAATAAACAATACCTGGAGAGTTCTTATCGACGACACAGAAGTCTTGGAGAGGGCTAGGATTGGAGGCTATGGCCTGCCATGAGACCAACGCAAGAAAAGCAACGAGGACAAGGAAGAAAGAAGAGGAGGCCATTTGGCTTTAGGATTTGTGTTCCGTTTCTCTTGTGTTGCTGCTTGATTGTTTGTGGGTGGTTGATGCTTTCAAGATGGAGGGGGTGGATGCTTATATAGGAGCAGAAAGCAGTGGACCATATGAGCAGCAGAAGGAAGGAGTCCAGTAGAAGAGACCAGCGGATGGAAATGGTCTCTGGCTGCTAGAACGTGCTGGTTAAATTACTTTGTATCAACTTTACAAGTTCCGTTTGAATATGTCTAAAGCACACGTTGTTTCTTTAATTAAAGAGGTAAGTTAGCAGTTACGGTACTTGCCAGGTAGCTAAGGCTACCAAGTAATCTGACGACCGAGTAGCAACTGTCATTATTTCATATTTTCCAGCTCTACCAAGCCACCCCAATGCATGGACGGTGGTTCCACGATAAGTCGCCACCCATCATCACGGGAAAGAAGATTCATACATGAAAGGAAAAGATGAATGCACGTGCATGAGTACTGCAGTGGCATTAGAATTCACCAGCTGGGCTTACTATCTCTCAATTTGCACCTAACCTTGTCATTCATCTTATGAGGTATGATAGGTTTAAATCTTTTACTTGGTCAAGGTTTTCTCGATGCATCGGCTAGATCAATTGCTAATAGAAGACTACGACCCTGGTGTTATAGGGTGAACTCCTTCGCCTCCGGACGGGTCGGCGCTCTTCGAGCGAGGGACATGGGGTCCCTTTCGGAGGTGAAGACGGCGGAGTACGGGCTCTGATGTGTCAGCTGAAGCGGACGATGGCGCATTGCTAGCTGCTTCCTCCTTTGATGTGTGCCCCATAGTTTTAGTCTGTAGTGTCGGGCTGTGGCATTGGTGCCTCAAGTTGTGCTCTTGTGTTTATCTTCCGTGTGCTTGTGTTTCCGGTTGCCTCTAAATTCTGTGTAAGCACGTTTGTATTAACAATGTCAACGTTATTAATTTGACGTGGGGCTTAGGCCTACTGTTTAAAAAAAGTGTCTGAGAGGGAATGTCGTCTGGCCTTCTAATTACATCTCTTAAGTTAAAAAAATATATGTATATTTTTGTATCAACTTAGGCTACCAAGCAAGCATTTTGCAGGCTTAAATTGAGATCATCTCTGCATCAGATAAATTAATGGTCACTTCAAAAAAGCCATGAATGAAAGCACGCGTTTGCACCAAAGAGAACCAGCAAAAGGCTATCACAATTCAAACATGGACGTGCTTGTGAGATGACCATTTAATCAAGACCAGTTCAGTTCAGTTGCGTACTTTACCTGGCCATTGGCCTCCTTGACTTATTCAGAAACGTAATCCATACCTGCCCCTCCTACTACAGCAGCCTCAAGGTAAGCGAAAATGGCAGTCGTGTTAAGCGATAAAACATGTACGGAGATGACAAGGTCTACAAGAGCAACCGATAGTTTACATAAACCATCAGCAAAATAATGCAAAAAGACTTTTTGTGGATATGTAGTGTGCTACAGTGAACCTGCAAATTTTCATCCAAAGTTATGATCATCTGAGACCTAAAGCTGTGTCTTATCAAATTACCTCTCGTAAGAGTAAGAAAGTTATTTCATTTGTCAACTCAGGTTACCAAGCTAGCATTTTGTATCCTTTAATTTATACGATCTATTCGTCAGATAGAATGTTACTTCAATGATACTATGGTGCGCAGACGCGGCGCACGAGTTCACACCTATGAACCAGCAAAAGGCTGTTATGAGTTGAAATTGTAATCAAGCCTGTTAAGTTACTTTACCCAGCCGTAGCGCTTTCTTGACTTGTTCACAACATATATAGACATGCCTCCCACTCCTCCACATCAAACAACAACAACAACAACAACAACAACAACAACAACAACAACAAACAAGTTGGGGTAGGCTAGAGTTGAAACCCATAAAATCTCGAAGCCAAGTCATGGTTCCGGAACGTGGATAGCTAACTTCCACGCACCCCTATCCATAGTTAAATCTTTGTCAATATTCCAAACCTTCAGATCTCTCTTAACGGACTCCTCCCATGTCAAGTTTGGTCTACCACGACCCCTCTTAACATTCTCATCACGCTTTATCCGTCCGCTATGCACTGGCGCTTCCGGAGGCCTCCGTTGGATATGTCCAAACCATCTGAGACGATGTTGGACCAGCTTCTCTTCAATCGGTGCTACCCCAACTCTCTCCCGTATGTCGTCGTTCCGTACCCGATCCTTTCTTGTGTGGCCACATATCCATCTCAACATGCGCATCTCTGCTACACTTAACTGTTGGATATGTCGTCTCTTCGTTGCCCAACACTCAGCGCCATACAACATCGCAGGTCGGATAGCTGTCCTATAAAACCTGCCTTTTAGCTTTTGTGGCACTCTCTTGTCACAAAGTACGCCAGAAGCTTGGCGCCACTTCATCCAACCAGCCTTGATTCGGTGGCCCACATCTTCATCGATATCGCCATCCTTCTGCAACATGGACCCCAAATATCGAAAAGTGTATCTCTCCGGTACCACCTGCCCATCAAGGCTAACCTCTCCCTCCTCGTGCCTAGTAGAACTGAAACTGCACCTCATGTATTCAGTTTTAGTTCTACTAAGCCTAAAACCTTTCGATTCGAGAGTTCGCCTCCACAACTCTAACTTTCTATTAACCCTCGTTCGGCTATCATCGACTAGCACCACATCATCCGCAAAGAGCATACACCATGGGATGTCTCCTTGTATATCCCTTGTGACCTCATCCATCACCAAATCAAAAAGATAAGGGCTCAAAGCTGACCCTTGGTGTAGCCCTATTCTAATTGGAAAGTCATCAGTGTCGCCATCGCTTGTTCGAACACTTGTCACAACATTATCATACATATCCTTGATGAGGGTAATGTACTTTATTGGGGACTTTGTGTTTCTCCAAGGCCCACCACATGACATTCCGAGGTATCTTATCATAGGCCTTCTCCAAATCAATGAACACCATATGAAGGTCCTTCTTTTGCTCCCTGTATCTCTCCATCAGCTATCGTACCAAGAAGATGGCTTCCATGGTAGACCTCCCAGGCATGAAACCAAATTGGTTTTTGGTCACGCTTGTCAACCTTCTTAAGCGGTGCTCAATGACTCTCTCCCATAGCTTCATAGTATGGCTCATCAGCTTGATTCCATGGTAATTAGTACAACTTTGAACATCCCCCTTGTTCTTGAAGATTGGTACTAAAATACTCCGCCTCCATTCTTCGGGCATCTTGTTTGACCGAAAAATGAGGTTGAAAAACTTAGTTAGCCATACTATCGCTACGTCTCCAAGGCCTCTCCACGCCTCGATGGGGATACCATCAGGACCCATCGCCTTGCCGCCTTTCATCCTCCTTAACGCCTCCTTAACCTCAGACTCCTGGATATGTCGCACAAAGCACATGCTGGTATCATCAAAGGAGTCGTCTAGCTCAATGGTAGAGCTCTCAGCCTCTCCATTGTAAAGGTTGTCAAAGTACTCCCGCCATCTACGCTTGATCGCCTCATCCTTCACAAGAAGCTGATCATCTCCGTCCTTGATGCATTTGACTTCGTTGACATCCCTCGTCTTCCTCTCCCTAAACATCAATTTTCCATCTGAACACCACGAAAAATTCAAATGGCAACCTCCTACATCCTTCTTGCTGCTCTTCTTGCGCTGGTCTCATGGCAGGCAGTGGCTTCTGACCCAAGTCCTCTTCAGGACTTCTGCGTTGCTGACAAGTACTCTCCAGGTAAATATATACTTACACACGCTCTTCTCAAGCTCGACCATTGTGCTGCACTTTACAGACATTCTTCCCGATATATTAATAGAACATGGAGCTTCTCCTGCATGTGTTTTGCTTCTTAAACTCTCTTTTGGCCTCGCCTGCAACTAATTATTTTTTTGACACTCTTATGTATATTGGTTCTGTATGCAGTGCTTGTCAATGGATTTGTGTGCAAGGACCCGAAGGTCGTGAGCGCGGACGACTTCATGGCAGCCAACCTCGACAAGCCCAGGGACACCACCAACAAGGTTGGGTCCAACGTGACCTTGATCAACGCCATGAAGATCCCTGGCCTTAACACGCTCGGCATCTCTACTGTGCGGATCGACTATGCGCCGCTAGGCGAGAACCAACCACACAGGCACACACACACACCCCCGTGCCACTGAGATTCTCACCGTTCTCGAGGGGGCGCTCTACGTCGGTTTTGTGACTTCAAACCCGGAAAACAAGCTTTTCACCAAGAAGCCCGAGAAAGGTGATGTATTTGTGTTCCCTGTGGGGCTCATCCACTTCCAATTCAATCCTTGCCCAAACAAGCCGGCAGTGGCGATTGCCACACTCAGCAGCCAGAATCCTGGCACAATCACCATTGCCAATGCAGTGTTCGGATCAAAGCCACCTATCTCAGATGATGTCCTAGCTAAAGCTTTCCAGGTGGAAAAGAATACAGTGAAGTGGCTCCAAGCACAGTTTTGGGCAGACAACCAAAACTAATTCAATTAACCATGTAGTGGATGACATATATTGGCGAGACTTACATATGCATTTTGATATAAGAACAACACATATGTGTGATGCTACCGTGCAATATGTACACATGATCTTGCATTGTCATGTGATGATAAATTAATAATATTTGTTTTACAGTTCGTTGCAGTTTTGTTCTTCCATGCCTATAGTATCAACTACAGTTCATTATTTACTACCTTGGACTATGTTTCACTAAGTTATTCATCCAAATTAAGAGAATCAATCCTAAAAATGAAACAAATTTAATTTATTTATCATCATATCATTTATATGCCAGGAATTATGAAGCAAAAAATGCAAAATAATTCCATAGTCATACAGGACTATGATGAAAAGTTGAAAACTAAAATAAGTTTCTACCTCTCGCTGTTGAGTGCTGACAAGGAAGATTTTGTAGAAGCCCACTTCTTATGGGAGCCTTCTAACATAAAACCCATGAACAAGGTCTGGCGGCACGGCACCTACTCTTGTCACGGCCGTCAAAGTAGTAGCTCAAGCATGCCCAGAAGCACCCCGACACTTCCTCTGTGACAGCAGAAAACCGCTAGCATTCCTCAAAAAAGAAACAATTGGATCGCAGTCACGCTGCTACAGCTTTGTGAAACAACTGATTAGCAAAGATGAGAAAAGATTGCGAAGGAGATGAGACCTTTATATTATGACTCAATACTCAGCCCTAACATATTGTATAATCCTTGACTCTGTATTTTCAACCGTACAATCTATTCACTTCTGCTCTTTGTAATCCAACCAGATCTTTTACAGGCATACAACCACATGTCCAAATGATCACAGGCACTCGTAGCTTACGCATGAAGAACCTCAACCATGCCACTTTTAATCTTAATGCAGTACAGTACATTTTTGAAGATCCGCTATTTAGTTCATAATGATCTACCAATCGAACAGAAACAGGAAGGTTCAGAATGACGGTTGCTCCAGCCATGGCATGCCACGGGAGGGGAAGGCCATGGTAGGTTTTGCTGGATGCAGCGCACGACCTGGTAGCCGGGGTGTGAACATTGCATGGGCACAAGGGAATTTCTTGGAACACCTGGAACCAGAGCGCGTGCCTCCTCATTCGGACTACAGTACCAATATCACATACTTTTGAAGGGTGGAAAGCAATTTAATTGCATGAATTGACCCTAGTTGGCCTTATGATAAGGAAGAAATATGCCCAAGAATTTGGAAACTGGCTGCACACGTAATTTTAAGTTTTTTGATCTTTTTAAATATTTTTTGTACATAATACTTCTCCTTATAGTATAAAAATTGCAGTGGGAAGCACTACCACTGTTTGGCCTCACAAAAATATCACAAAGTAGAATTGTCAACGGCCTACTACTCTTTCTGTCATACTAGATGACCCGTTGCGCTATCGCGCAATGGCAGAATCTGAACAGAATTTAAACCATAAGTGTTTTAGCTTATTTTAGTAGATGCATCTGTTATGAACTTCCGATATGATCCATTCACATAATCCATGGTGAACTTTGGAAGACAACAATGACCAAACCGAAATAAACAATAAATCTCCGTAGTTAAAAAAACCCGAGGGAAATATTCATTTGCAAGAGCATAAAACTCAGCATTAGAAATCTTGTGCTGAAGATCCTAAATAGTGTTTTTGATATGTTTGTAACCGCAGCCCTAAACTAAATAATCACATGATTGTGTGAATAGAGCAAGAACAGAAAATAAATATTATCTTATAATATCCCAAAATTTGGAACCAATACACTCTAGGGAGTGAGTATGTTAACATGCCAACATACTATACAAGATGAAGCTGTAAAACAGGAGAACCAAGTTCATAAAAAAGAGATCGAACTCAATAAACAAAACTACCAGAGTGTGCATATATTATATATGCATTACATCCAATGACACTTACAATTATATAGCTGTTATATAGCAAGAAAAAAATAGATACATGTGATGTTCAGTTGCTGCAACTATTTAAAATGACACAAACCGTAGTTGACCGCATATATAAAATCTGCAATACTTGCATAAATTATGTAACCAAGTTTCAAACAAACCATTTGAAATTTAATGCCTTCAGCACACACACAATTATATAGCTGTTATATAGCAAGAAAAAAATAGATACATGTGATGTTCAGTTGCTGCAACTATTTAAAATGACACAAACCGTAGTTGACCGCATATATAAAATCTGCAATACTTGCATAAATTATGTAACCAAGTTTCAAACAAACCATTTGAAATTTAATGCCTTCAGCACACACACAATTATAGTCACCTGTACCTTTGCAAATGGCAGAATGCAGGCAGAATTTAAATTATAAGTTTTAGCTTACATTTTAGTATTAATAATTAGCTTAAAATTTGACTGATTAGTATAATTGTAGACACACGATTCTATCAAGATGTTGCAATAAAATATGACAATTTTAGCGCAAAGGCAAAAGCGAAACAGTAGGTCATATATTTTTCAATGAAAAACCCGAGACCAGAGTGCTAAAGTTGACCAGTTATTTTCAAATCAAGCCAGGAACTTATAGGATGGCAATTCAAGGCAGGAACTTATAGGATAGCAATTCTGCCACTTATTCATTTCATCTCTTTTTGTGTGTGGTCTAATACAATCCCAGGAACGTATATGATGGCAATTGTGCCATTTATAAATGACCCGTTGTGCCCCGGCGCAAAGGCAAAACGGGACATTAATCAAGCCATAAGTTTTACATTAATTGGTTGCTCCATGTTCAGAAGTCAATAATCAGTTACTTTGGCACTTAAATGAGATGATGTTTAGATTCACTACACATGACAGTGCACACAGAGAAACACATAAGCCCAAAGACCTAAATACCAAAGTCTGATTAGGCATGGGAAAACATACCAAATTCACAAAGATTGCCACAAAATAAAGTATTCTAAATTCTCATTACTTCATTTGTTTCCATCCAAACTCAGCAAAGTTTGTCCAGATTATTTTGCAGCGTTGCAGAGAATGGTGTCGTTTCAGGAACCATAGCAGATGCTTGTTGCATCTTAAAACAAAGATGAACTACTAAGTCTTCTCGTATTGACTGATTGCTGCTTGAGCTCGCTGAACCTTATGGATGATCATTTGTAAACTGGAAAAAACAACAAAACAAGAGAAGACTTTCTGATGCTCGGAGGAAACAATAATATAAGTGCATAATAGAAATACTCAATATATCATAACCATATAAGTATATTTTCAAAGAATCATGCACTAAGAGGCTCATCTCTATGTGCACTGTGTCCGAAGAACAAATATATACCGGAACAAGCATTACACACCAGCATATGCGTGCACCATTCAATGGTCAATGAGAATAAGTCATAAAGTAATACAAGAGAATCTTCTTCCTTCATGCACTGGTGCATGCATATGAATCACTCCAATAATTAAATATTTTATAACATAACTGAAGGGTCTCGCTGTTACATAAGAACCACAGTTCAGCGAGCTCCATGGACACAATTAAAGAGGTTGGAGAAAATGAAAAACATTTGAAGGATAATAGTTTGAAAGCAAAATCTATAACCTGGAATGGAGACATTATACATTACCAAACATGTTCTAAATATATCTTGGGCATCTACTTTATGCCTAACTAATATAGAGAGCACTTTACATGGCAGGAAAATGAAAACGTTGAAAAAAAGATTGGTACCAGTTGTAGATACAACTATCAAAAGGGTCAAAAAAAAATTTGCACGAGGATCCAGCTCCATTCGCCGGCGTCCTCAAGCGTCGCCGCCGAGGATCCAGCTCCATTCCTGACGAAGAGTCGAAGCCGCCGGTCACCTTCAGTTCACCGGGGACACACCACTTGATGAAGAGGAGGCGCCAAGCTCCAACAGCAGAATCGAAGAAGGCCTCCGCCGTGGAGGATGTAGTTTCGCCGCCATGCCGGCAGAAAATCGCGCAAGTGCAAATGAAAGTGTATTAATATGCCAATGAATGTTGATATATAGGACGGTAATTTAATAAATAATTTATTTCAGTGCTTAAATCTATATTTTTGGTGATGGTTCATGTCTTGAGTTGCTATATACGCATCAAATATGGCGTTTATTTCTTGTTCCTCTAAATTTTACATAATTATACAGGATGTTTCATACCAAAATAGTTGTAAGACGATCTTTCATGTATTGGTCATTCAAAGTTAATGCGGAGAGTATCTACGGTTCTATTAGATTCGCCTTCCATTTTTGCCATGAGATTTTGTTTTCCCATTTTATGCTATTGTCCATTGATATTAAATATTTCACAATTTCTATAACTTATCACGCTTTACCAGAACCACATTGGTAAGCACCATATGGTATATAACTAAATCATCAATATATCGCGTGGATGTTTGCACAAGTGAACCGAAACACTTGCTGGAAGTAGATGCATCTGTTATGAACTTTTGATATGATCCATTCACATAATCCAGGGTTAGAAATAAACCGAAATAAACAATGACCAAACCAAAATAAACAATAAATTTCCGTAGTCTGAAAACCATGCATCTTCCTCAAATCAGGCAGGGAAATATTCATTGGCAAGAGCACAAAACTCAGCATTACAAATCTTGTTTAGTGAAGATCCTAAATAGTGCCTTTGATATGTTTGTAACTGCATACCTAAACTAAATAATCACATGATCGTGTGAACAAAGCAAGAACAAACAAGAAATATTAGCCTATAATATCCCAAAATTTGGAACCAATACACTCCAGCCTAGTGAGTATGTTAACATGCCAACGTACTATGCAAGATGAAGCTATGAAACAGGAGAACCAAGTTCCTAAAAAGGAGATCGAACGCAATAAACAGAACTACCAGAGTGTGCATATATCATATGTGCATTACATCCGATGACACTTACAATTATATAGTTCTTACATAGCAAGAAAAAAATAGATACATGTGATGTTCAGCTGCTGCAGCTATTTAAACGGACACACAAACTGTAGTTGACCGCATATACAACGCCTGCAATACTTGCATACATTATGTAACCAGGTTCCAAACATACCATTCGAATTTTTTTTTTTGAAAGTCATACCATTCGAAATTGAGTGCCTTTAGCAGACACAATTACATTAACATGTACCTTTGAAATGAGGCTCTGCCACTCATCAACTCCAACATGATCACATGCCGATGGCGCACGGACATGCTCCGAGCTGGCCGTGGATGCTGACATATTTCATGAAGAATTTGATGTCAAAAATAAACCTCTTTCAGTTAGATGTCCTCAACAAAACTCTCACTATTTGTAAACATGATGGTTTATACTGAATTTTAATTTGATGTCAGTGTCATACAATCTACAAAGATTAATCTAAGGTCTAAAACCAGCAAACGATTCTAGCTCTAGTAATATAGCACAAGTCATTGTTTTCTCTTGCCACTCGCTTGGAGGCGATTGCCGAGCTCAGTTCCTTCAAGATATATACACAAGATGTTAGTCAAGTGGCAATCAAGTACTACCACGCAACAAACATTATTTTCAGTCAGCCAGCAAACTAATTTTTGAAATCATGGTCAGATTAGTGGTGTAGAGACACAAGTTTGCATCACACTATGATGACCGATGATAATTGGCACAAATCCCTATTGTGTCACCTGGAGCCTGGGATAAACAGCCATGTCAAGATGTACATGCCAAGCTAGGTACATCACACTTTCAAAACCAAAATCTCAGCCAAAAATGGACCTGTAGTCGTTAATTTTCCACACAGGGGTAACTGTGATAGTAATATTCTGCAAACAACAGTTTTTACTAATGTGGTAAACCATAGAAGACAATGCCTGAAATATCAGGAGATAGTTAAATCTGTGCTAATAAGAGAGAAATACAGTTTGGAGAATACCACATGCACAAACACATGGAATCCCTTTTCTTTATAGAGCATGGCAAGGGCATATACCATCTTGTTTATAGAAGGTTTGCCAGCAAAAATACTATCTGAAGACCTACAAGCAAAATCAAAAGGGACAGTACATATGATAGGCTACCAAGCAAGCACCCATCTTCTCTAACTAAACACCATTCCATCTAGCAAGTCGATTAAAAAATACACAAAAACTTCAAACTACAATGTACAAGCTTGGGCATTGTAGTAGATGACTGGATAGTGCACAAAACTCATACATTTGCAGCGCTGAAACTCATACATTAGCAGCTTTGGGATAAATTTACAGTGGATATGGCCATATAATTCCGAAAATCATACCAGTTTACATCTCTGAAATTTAACGACCTGACAAGTTCTGATTACTGAACACTACAACTCGACTGACTACAAAATCCGGTCGATCTCGAGTGGAATCTCAAGCACACGCCACCCTGCGCTGGTGACAGTATCAGCTCGGCCAAGGCTGAGCTCACCCAAGGCTGCATGCAACTCGAGTGAGCATTAATTGATGTGACTGAATGGCGCAAGTGTTGGATCTCGGTATCGTAGGAATCTATACACAACTTATGCCATGAGAGAAATTCTTTGGCAATGGACAGTATGAGTTTGCAGCGTGGCTTCCTTGGCTTCGATATGTTGTTCGCTGAACATGGCTTCGTTGTTTTTAGAATGTTTTTCTCTTTGTATATGTTGTTTGCTTGTAATTTCATTGATTTGTAAGTTGGTATTCAACATCTACGTAACAAACCTGGCCACATATGGGTCTCTATTAATCTAATGGCAGGCACTTGACTTCCTTCTACTCCCTACATTCCGTTTTAATTAACTCAACTGTAATTTTACAAAAAAAACCCTGTTGTTTTTTACTCTCTACCCGCACGTCCTCCTCGTCACGAATCAGGCCGTCGGACACTCCGCTCGACCCAGACCAACCGCTCCGCTCCGCGCCTATATCCCCAATTCTCCCCAGCCGCATGGATCATCCGGAATCACATCGTCAATGCACTGCCGCAGGCCGTCCTCGAAGCGATCCAGCTCCCGATCGTAGGACCGCCTCCCGTCGACCAGGCTCCCGTTCACCCCCTTGCCGGGAGCGGGAGGGCAGCCCATGGAGAGCCACATCCTGGCGCAGCCGTACGAGTAGCCGCCCGCCTCCGCGCGCCTAGCGGCGACGCTGACCACCTCATCCGCGGCCTGGCCGACGACGATCTCGTTGGCCCAGTATTCGTCGAACGTTGATGATCCCTGCTGCTATTCATACGCCTTTGTTTCCCTCGATCGATCCCAGCTGGACCCATCGATCGATTGGCGAGCTGGTGGTAAATCTTAGGGAGTCTGTTTTAAAATTTGAAACTGCATAGGACGGGAATGTAAAAATCAGTTTCCAAAGCGTTTTTTCTCCCCCAAGTTAATTAAAACGGGACGGACGGAGTATATGCGTTTGAGATTCATTTACTTTAGAGTCGGAATTATTTGACTATATGCCCAGGTGACAGTGTGAGAATTTAAACCACAAGTTCTGTCTCGTTTTAGCGCATGCTGCTACCTTGTTGATGTCGGTCCTTAGGGTGGTACAAATGCAATCACTTGTAAGGAGCCTAAATGTATTCAGTCCTCAGGGTTTTGAATGTATTCATCACTTATAAGGAACTCTAATGTATTCATGTGATACATAGATCGATGAAGAGCTCAATATGTCTAAGCACTAATTTAAATTTATCACTAAGAAAAGCATATTGTTGTCAAAGATCACATATATATTTGTGCTCATTACTCCTTGCACTAAAAATTAAAACTTAATTCACTTGGCAATAATTTGTATGTACACAATATGGATCTCCTCTTTGGGCGTATCCTGGATCAGCCGTAGCAGGCACTCTTACTCAAGTTGTGCGGCAGAATTTGCAATATTAAACATCAGGCCACATTGTGTATTGAACAGCAATGCAAAACTATAGCGATCATGGATCGCCAAAACTACAAAAAAAAACATCACTGTTTATCCTTTCTAAGGAATCCAAATCAATAGTGGAACAAATATTAATAATGAAAGAGTTTGTTATATAGTACATAATTAGTTCCTACTTCATGACTGATGTCTCATATACTTGTGCATCCATCAAGTATAAAAAAATAATACTTACGAAAGAGAAACTACAAGCACGTAATAAAAAGCAAAAACAATTACTAACCATGACTGGTGTGCGATCAAGCATTCTAAGGTTTACATAATATCAAGAAGATGACACAACTTAAACGACACATATTTGCTTGACAGTCACGTGCTAAGAAAAATGACACAACTTAAGCGACACATATTTGCTTGACAGTCACGTGCTTAGAATGCTTGATCGCACACCAGTCATGACACAACAAATGTATATGGCAAAACTGAAACGACACATATTTGCTTGACAGTCACATGCTAAGAAAAATGTAAGTACTTATCATTCATCACAAAATTCAAAGAATCTCCAGGCGACTGACCTGATGAGAACCTAGTTCGCAATCGAGGTAAAAACTTGATATAAATGTGTGCAAAAGATTAAAAAAAGGATTAAACTTCGCATGATCAAGCATGTCAGAAACACAATAGCTTCTGTTGCAAATCTGAATATACCAATAGAGCATCAGTAGAGTAATCAATTAGAAAACTAAACAGAGCATCATCATGTACTCTTCTAATCATCTAGCATAAATGACATCCACTAAGGTACTATTCGAACGAGACAACCAGCATAGCAAATATTTTAATCGATTAATCAAGCATGCATCTAACATCCAAATGCCAACATCTCACATGGACCAGCTAGTAGCTAACCTCCAAATGCATGCAGCTAACATCCGAATCCAACAAATACTACTACTATTATAGAGGCACAACAACACCACGAGCATACAGTAGAGAGAAAGGAGGCACATTCTAAATAGGAGCAGGTGGGCGGAGAGGTGAGAGTCGATGAGGAAGAGAGGAGTCATACCTTGCCACCCTCCTGGGAGAGGGTTGTGCCATGCTGGAGAGGAGGAGGCTGGCCGACAAGACAAGAAGCTGGCGGAGGAGGATGTTGGTGCAGATCCGGCAGAGGATCAAGCTGGCTGCCGCTTGAAAGGTGAGAGCTCCTCTCTCAACCAATTTCTGTGGACTGGTTTGCTCATCTCTCGCTTTCCTCTCTTTTCCCTTACTTTGGGTGCCCAATTTTCCTCCCTTACCGCCCCAATTTCTCTTTGTCGCTTGAGCTGGCACATGCTCTTTTGTTTCCCACTCAACCTGCACCTGATCAATAACAACAGTTTCAGTGAGCTTTAACTAAATATACTTATCAACATAAATAAAAAATCAGCAGTCTACCATAAGGGAATGTATTTGTTGAACACATCATATTAGCATGACATGATATGACCAGGATGCATAGAAAATGTATCTGATGTTAAGACGGATATAGAGCCTCAATATAATTTTACTTACAAAATTTATATTTACGAAGCCTCAATATAGCTATTTGAAATCGATCTACCCAGGAAGCTAATTTCCAACTGAAAAAGAAGCAAGTAAAGGATTATTTAGAAATAAAATAATGATGTATAATTTGAAACACCATTCTGTAGTTACTACTTTTCATTTCAAAGCATGGTTCAGAATTATATGGATTTAATAAGTTCCCAATCTAAAACCCAAAAAATCAACAAACAAAGCTAATAAGTTTTAAGTCAGATGGTATCATCCGCAGACGCAAAAGGCTGCAGCGCAAAGACCATATCTGCTTACCGTGATCCCAGCAACGTGCAGGTTCATCCCATTTTAGATAATATTGTATATATATGCCTATATACTGAATCCTAGAGGAAGACAGAAAAGCAGGAAGCAACATTCAGATCCAACAAGCCAACAAAAAACACACCATAATGTGGACACATACCAAAGGTGGCAAGCAAGTATCCAAACCAAAGCAGGGAACATAGGATACATGTGGAACTTTGGCAATGTATATCCTTAGTTACCTGCAAGATAGGTCAGTTAGATTGCATACACCACCACGAAAATAGTGGCACGAAGGAAAGTCTACAAAACTGCTTTTGCCAGAAGTAGATGAATACTCACAGATGCAACAAAATAGTCATGTTTGCTATTGGTACAGTTAAATGGAGACTCAGCTGAGAGGGAAGGTGAGAAAGAATTACACTTTCTCATCTCGGCACTAACTATGCAAAGCAACATGAGTTAAACCAAGGAGCATGCTAGGCCGATGATCTACTTCTAAATCTCAAATGGCAGATGATCTACTTCTAAACTGAAAATGGCAGATTGGTGGTAAACAAGAAAATAAAAAATGTCAAAATGCAGTGATCGTGGGTTGAACACGTGACCTTCAGATCTTCAGTCTGACGCTATCCCAACTGACCTATCCCCGCTAATCAAATGCCTAAAAGCAACCAACTCAGCAGAAGAACAATATCTGGGAACACTCCCTGCACCTGAAGAAGGTGGCAAGGAATCTGCAACTAAGTGATCACAATAAATAGCACAGTTAAATTGCAGCCTATCTTTTCTATGGGAAGAAGCAAAAGCAGTGGATATGAGACAGTGATACCTCAGCACGAGATATGAAACTCTAGCTGCAGGGACAGTGAGGGCCTGCAAGTCAACAGTTGTCCATCGTTCTGAAAGCACCAACCAACGTAATTACCTCTGTCCATCTGCTGTAACACTACTCTATGAAGTTGTACTTAAAGGCCATGAGAATCAGTTTCAATGTTCACACACAATATGCCACTAAATCCATCCGTGTGAAAACAACCAAGATTGACCACGGCAAGGGCAAAAGGCAGCTTGCTGGTCAGCGCTGCCATCAATGATAGTGGCCTTCTTAATGAGCAGATGATATTGCCATGGGGATACATTATGTACCATTAATGATTATGCACATTAGGACATTAGGTGTGTAGTGCATCTACTACAGCCTAAAAACCAAGATCAAGCAGAAACCAAGCCACACATGACTAAACACTGAACTGAAGAGAAGACGACGGAATGAATAACGACCACCGAACCACGCAGCCAGCTCGAGGAAGCAGACTGTAGGATGAAATACTCCGTGAGAGATGTCGTCTTGACATGTAAATAAAAGGATAAAATTTCTAATCAACCTTGTCAATAAGTTTTACCAAAAACAAAGCTGAAAATGTTGAGTCCTGCTTCTGCATTTAAAAATGGAAAAACCATGTACCATGTATGCAACATGGTGTTGTTAATCGCTCACTACCTTGACACTGCAGCAGCACAGATTGTCCGCTCTACTATATGAACACAACCAGATAAATTGCAAAGAACTTGCAGCTGCACAGTTTCCAAAAAATGCGCTTGTTTTATTCTACTGAATAAAGCTCAATTATAGTTCGTTCCGAATCCGCGATAAATAAAAAGTGCCCAAATCTGAATAAAGCTCAATTACAGTTCACACTCTCGGTTTTAAATGTACATTCAGTCATAAATCCTTCCAGAACTATTCTCCTATTAACATTATTGCTAACCATTTTAATGAGAATTGGCTTCAAATTAAGAGCATTGGCAGTTGATAAGGCAGAAGTAAATGCAGACAGATTGTTGTTTTGGATCAAACTCATTACATATTTTTCGGTTTCAATTCGGACTGATTCACCAATAAATAACAATGTGGCGAGAGGGAAAATAAGATGCCAAAAGCAAACATAAAATAGAATATAGGAGCAGATTTGACTAAACTTTCCTACTAACGTCCCATATCATAACCCTTTTGTTTGTGGGAAGCTACAATATAGCCTCCAAATTTGGATTCCACTCAACCTGGAAGACCTCCCCCCCTACAGGCGCAAACTGTGCAGCACAAAACATCAGTTACTTAATAGCATATCAGTTAAGCTGAAGAAGAGCGGGTAGATTGACTGACCAATGGGGAACCATAAAACTGAGCATGATAAACAGAAATACTGATTAAAGAAGACATGCACCAATAAAGAAATTCACACTCATGGTTATCGAAAGCATGCAAGCTTCTTGATAGTGTGCACAAGTCAAATAGCTTAATAATTGCATCGCCTGATGCTGTAGAAAAGATCTACTTGAACGGATTGAAGGACAATGAGCTGAACTGACAAAGCAATCATGTACATTACGAAAAGAAACCATGAACAAAACACCACAGGAACTAATTGTTTTATATTGTCAATCTCAATTCCGCAATAAAAAGAAACTCACACTCTTTTTTCGATTAAGATACACACCCTTGTATGCTACATGTAAAATACAGCTTATGCAATTTCCCATTTAGGGTTTCTGACAAAGTAAGAATGTGCCAGATAATTAATGGAACCTGCTGCATATCCTTTTATATTCATTCCGTACCTCATTCGCCACTCATCACAAAAGCACCAGCACTAACATCGTGTGTTAGTTAATGGTAACAGAATCCTTCCTACGTCAAAGCAATCCAGAGATCCAATGAAGCCTTAAAATGACAAAATGCAATCACAAGTCTAAAAACAACTGAGTGAGACATGCACTGTGGAACAGACTTGTTGCATGCATATTGCACAACACTACCTTCCCAAACTCCAAATCAAATCTCCTTGATTTTCTGCTCCACGCCTGAGCTGCCCACGTGATCCAAATAAGCTTGCCTCAAGAACCGGTGCCTTGCAAACCGACAAACCCTTATAGGCCTTCACCTTTAGACCAATCTGCTCAGCACAGAAGCAAAAGTTTATCCTGACAAGCCCTTATAGGCCTTCACCTCTAGACCAATCTACTCAGCATAGAAGCAAAAGTTAAAACTCAAAAGCATCAGTTGGTGATTGGAAATTTTACCTCTACACAATCCAAATCAAATCAGCAAGATTACATCACAGATAAAATCACAAATAAAATATCTGATTAGAATACACTCAGATTAGAGCCACTTTATCTCCATCTCATAAAAACACCACTACCCAGCCACCATATGCTCCTATTCTCTCCATCTCCATGCTACTCCACCAGTAGGTTCATACCCAGCGCTGGTGGAGCGCAACCAGGCAACCCTTGGAAGCAACAAATGTCTCACCCAAAAAGGTACCCAAACAAAAAAAAGGGGAGGAAATTCACATGGGGCTTTTGACCATGTTTCTAGCCATGGAAACAATCATCAGAGACACATTTATTCATCTCATGCTCCCTTCTCCTCCCTTATCTAAATGAACAAGTAAATTAACCATTTTATATCGACCTGTCTCGCCCGGTCGTCGCGCCATAAGGAAGCTCGGTAAAATAAAAATCCTCAAAATAGAACAATACCAGTAAATGGAATTGAAACAAAACCAAAGCAATCAAAAAAATTAAGCGTTCAAGTACCTTTTCTAGAAAACCATATTGCCCTATATAAAGCACAAACCCCATATCAACCAACTTTCTCATCTTTACCATAACCATTAAATCAATGGACTATCATATACTGGATGTAGGTCTGCAAATACCAAAGAAAACGGCAGCAGAATAGTTTAAGTGAACATGTCCCAGGCTCCCATGATTATCACAAAGACTGCAACTTTTCATCCCTCTTTTACTCGACTGATTTTTATCCCTAGTAGAATTCTGCACATACCTGAAATAAAGCATTATCAGAACCTTATGCAGCGGCACCAAGATGGTAGCTTCTAATTACCCTCCTATATTTACACATCCTTAGCCAGTATATATATAGTGCATGTATGGACCGAGCTGATCTGTACCGACTCACTACACCAACAAGGTGGTACATGTTGGCAAATCAACTTTTTAGAAAAATGTAATTACTCTGTCTGGAAACTTTATGAACAAATATCTATTATTACCATGTATTGATCTGACTGGTGTAGCAGGTGTGTGGTACATGATGCATGGAAAGAACCATATGCACACTTTAGAGCTAAGTCTAGTCACTGTTACAGTACAAAAGTTCAATTAGATATTCCTTAATACCACAACATGGTCTTCATTGGTAGTTAAAGAGGAATTTATTATGAAATGAAACTATATCATATATCCTTTATTAGAAGTTCCAGATATATGTATCAAATGATGCATGATTAGATGATTGCACAGATATACTAACCCTACATATAATTTTGACATGTTCTATGATAAACGATATACAAAGTTTGGTTCGAATTAAAAGATTGGAAGATAAAACTACAATTCCCATTGTCAAAACATAGCTCCCTGCTCGACATCGCTCTCGAATAGGGTGATTGCAGTTAGTCATCACATTAATTAATATCAAGAGCACACAAAAGGAACAGAAAAAATTTGACGTACCATGTGGATATCTAGGATATCAATGATGTAGCAGGACTCAAACGGCACCTCCAATTGGTTCACTAATACATGCTTCCATTGTTGAAACAAATAGAGGGGATTAAATCAAGCGAGTGGTGTTGAACATATGCTCAGAAACGGAGAAGATAAAAAGAGCACATTGACTCACCTTGCGGCCTTCCTTCCCAGCTGTACAGCATGATGAACACTTGATCTACACATCACATGGTGTGACAAAAGCGACTGAACAATCTGGTAGAGGAGATGACATCGCCTACATTTATAAAAGAAATTTCAATTTGAGTCAGACATTTCAACAAACATGTGGTGGGGAAAAACTACAAGCAGTGATAGCCACCTCATCTTAGCCAGGATCACACCCTGAGATACAAGAGAAAGAACACAATCACAAATTAACATCTCAAATTAAGATGAATCCTTCTAAAAATCAAGAAATAAAGAGGAGAAGGGGTGGTGTTGATTGCCTACTTGCCGCTGTGATAGCACCACGCCCTGATACGAGTCAGAATAAGAATCTCAGGTTGGGGAGACCAATCAGAAGGGATGAGGAGGGAGATGTGATGCATCTTCGTGTGGCACAGCGCCGGGCCAGCGCCGCCCCTCCTTGATCCTCTCGCTACTCTTCCAACAAAAATTGTCTAGCAACAGACAGAGACATGAGTAGAAGGGAAGAAAGATGGGAGTAAATCAGCTCACCGTACTTGCTATCAGCTGGACAGCTGCGCGCGCTCGTATGCGGAGTGCCACTCCCCAGCCCCACGTGTGCACCTGACCACCACTCCATCGCCCGCATCGCTCGATTCGCCCTGCATCCACCCTTTCTCGCGCCGTCTTCTTCTGTTACATGGCCTCCTCCGTTGTTGGTTCGCGCTGCTTGCGGCGCCGCAGACAAGCAGGCGTCCCCAGGAGTCGACGAGCAGCGCACGGAGGCGGCAGTGCTCCTACCTTCCCGTCCGCCCCAGAGAAGGAAATCTCGAGCCCAGCCGGCTGTCGACGACCTTCTCCAGCCGATGCGCCGCTGCTACCCCTCTGCACCGCCACCTTCTCCATGCGCTCTCCCCAAGCGCCTCCCACTACGACCGTCCCCGTCCGGCCCATCCGAGCAGGAGCGTGCTCACTGCCATCGCTCCGCCGGAAGACGACATCGAGGGCGGGAGAAGAGGAGAGGACGGGGACGAGGATAGGAGTTGCCGCTGCCCACCTCCGTGTGCGCTCCTGCCGCACCTCCTCCTTTCCACGAACGCCGCAGTCCCCGTCGGGCTCCATCCAGGGGATTGGCGGTGCGCCAGTGGCCTCCTCTGCCTGGGAGTGCCATCTCCGGCCTCACGTGGGCTTGGAGAAGACGAGATAAGAGGGACACGGAACGGCGGAAGATGGCCGGCCAGCAACCTCCACAACGCCGCCTCCAAATCCCGCCATCCACCAGCCGCGCGGCCGCGCGGCCGCCGGCAGGATGCGCGACGGCTCGATCTGGTTTTCACTGCGGGAGAAAGGAGACGAGAAGAGCGCGGGGCTCTAGGACGAGGGATTGGATGCTTTTTCTTGATCTAGGGTTTCACCGCATGTGGACGCGAAGAAAGACGACTCGAAATAAACAGCGTCACAGTCTCCAATCATCGGCCCCCGCACGTAGCTGGCCCCGCGTGTCATTGACTCGGAGGAAAACTGAACAAGTGAGAAACATATTCACCGATCCGAAGGTTGTGGTGGAAAGTGGGATTGAAGATTTACTGTGTATGGTGAAACGGACGGACCAGATGTTTTTGCCCCTTTTGAGTGCCTTGGTTGGCCGGGTAGTCTAGGGACATTTATAGGAGAAATCCCACAACAAACCTCACCATGCTAGATCATTATACACATAGATCACTGACAGCCATTCAAGATAAATCATCACATTTAGGCCGCCCTCTAATCCTTAAAATGTCATGGAAATCGCCATCAGGATGAAAATGGTAAAAATAGTGCACATGCTGCAAAGCGAGAAGAATTGCCGTCTTCATCCTTGAATATTTAGCTTACGGTGGATTTTGGTAGTACAAGATTAGTGATATTTATTCATGTTTGCTCATATTGCAACCCTAGAAGTTGTTACAAAAAGGAATGAGAGTAGGAAGTGGTCAGAACAACTACTGAGATACGACATGTAAATAAAAATATTATGACACGTTGAAGGTAAAAAAACATACACATATACTGAATAACTAATGAAGATATTTTGTTCTGGAGAAGGACAACAAAATCACTAGTTTTGGTTTATCATCGGGAAACAAGACACATGAGTAGCATATGATGTGAGTCTAACAAAACCAAAACTGACAAGAAAAGGTAGAAATACATTCATACCTCACAGACACATACACTAGCATGGGATATATACCATTCATTTCATACTTAAGATGCAAATATAGCTAGAAACTAACTCAATCTGTTTGCACACTGCAACTGTAGATCTTCCATGAAGTTAACCAACAACTAAGGTCTGACTTAGTAGTGGTTGTTCTCCCAGAACTGAGCCTGCAGCCAATCTATTGTATTCTTCTCCACCTGAAACGCCTTGGCAAGAACATCATCTGAGATCGGTGGCTTCGATCCAAACACTGCATTGGCAATGGTGATAGCCCCTGGGTTCTGGCTACTAAGTGCAGCAATTGCAACTGCTGGCTTGTGGGGGTTGGGGTTGAATTGGAAGTGGATGAGCCCCACAGGGAACACAAACACATCGCCTTTGTTAAGCATCTTGGAGAGGAGCTTGTTTTCCGGATTGGACGTGACAAAGCCAACATACAATGTCCCCTCGAGCACCGTCAGGATCTCGGTAGCACGAGGGTGCGTATGTGGTGGGTTCTGACCTAATGGTGTATAGTCAATGCGCGCTAGTGAGATGCCTAGAGTGTTGAGGCCAGCGATCTGCATGACATTGATCAAGGTGACATTGGATCCAACCTTGTTGGTCATCCTAGGCTTGTCAAGATTGGCTGCCTTGAAGAAGTCATCTGCATTGACGTCCATCGGGTTCTTGCAAACAAACCCATTGACAAGCACTGCATGCATTGAACATGTAATATGTAAGTGCGGATTTTCTAGTGTTATTTCAACATGCATATTATCTCCAGAGAGCCGAAGTCATGAAGTAAACAATTACCTGGAGATTTCTTATCCACAACACAGAAGTCTTGGAGTGGGCTAGGATCGGAGGCTATGGCCTGCCATGAGACAAATGCAAGAAAAATGGCAAGCACAAGTAAGGAAGAAGAGGAGACCATTTGGTTCCGTTTCACTTGTGTTGCTGCTAGATTGTTTGTGGGTGGTTGATGCTTTGAAGGTGCAGGGTATGGATGCTTATATAGGCTCAGAAAGCAGTGTGTCCATATGAGCAGCTGAAGGAAGGAGTCCCTTAGAAGCGACCAACAGATGGAAATGGTCTCTGGCTGCTACAACATACTGATTAAATTATTTTGCATGAACTTTACAGGCTTCGTTTGAATTTGTCTAAAGCACGCTTTTATTCTTTAAAGAAGTAAGGTAGCGGATACGATTCTTACCAGATAGCTAAGGATACTAAGTAATCTGACGACCGGACAGTAATTATTATTATTTCATATTTTGAATCCCTACCAAGTCACCTCAGTGCATGGACGGTGGTTCCATGAAAAGTCGCCACCCATCACCACCATGGACAAGATTCATGCATGATATAAAAAAAAAAAGTTGAATGCACATGCATTAGTATTGCAGTGGCACCAAGAGCTAGCTACTAGTGCTAGAATATTAGAATTCCACATCTGGGCTTACTGTCTCCCAGTTTGCACCTAACCTTGTCTACATCAATTGTGAATAGAAGACTGAAATGGTCTCTTGCTGGGTGGCTTGTTTGCTGGAATTTTCTTTTTTCCGCCTTTCAATGTACAATATTATTTCTAATATCTCGTAACCCTACTAATAAATCTAACATCTGAGGAATGAATCAATGACGATGGTTACTGGCACCTTCCTATTGAAGAAATGGCAGTCATGTTGACCAAGAAAACATGTAAAGGAGACCGCAAGGTAAATGAACTAGAAGAGCACACGATAGCTCACACAAGCCAGTAGCAGCATACCTCATCAACTTATGCAAAACAACTTCCTATGGGTAGACTTTCATCCGAAGTAATGATCACTTGAGACGTACGCAATAAACGCAAAAACTTCATGTACTATGAGTCCGGACATTTTGTCTTTCCGCAGGACACGAATGTTCACAGTTTTAAATAAAATTTGCAGGTTTGTGCCACTGCATCCATAGATATATTTATAACTTGTAGTAGGTAGAATTTTGGGGCTCGTATCGAAATGAGTGCATGAGGGGAAATGTCATCTGGCGTTCTAATTTGTAGTATAGAGAAGACAAGGTCAATGAACAAGAAAAGCAAGTGCTTGCTTACATAAACCATCCTCAACATCCTCACCAAATCAAGCAAAACGACTTTTGTGGATATATAGCATGCTACAGTATATGAACCTGCAAACGTTCATCCGAAGTTATGCTCATTTGAGACCTAAAGCTGTTGCTTCCAAATTAGTAAAAAAAGGTATTTCGTTCATAATATCAGGCTGCCAAGCTAGCACTTTGCATCCTTTAATTTAGACTATCTATGCGTCAGATAGAATGGTTCCATGAAAACGCGGATAGAATGGTTCCATGAAAACGCGGTGCACAAACACAGCTCACGTGTTCACACCTATGAACCAGCAACAGTCTTTTATGAGTTGAAATTGTAATCAAGACCTGTTAAGTTACTCTGCCTAGCCGTAGCGCCTTCTTGACCAGTTCACAACATATCCATACCTGCCCCCGCCTACTGCAGCAGCCTTAAGGTGTATATATAGATATGCCACCTACTTATCCTCCACGGCAAAACAAAGCATCATAACCTGGCCATCTGAACTCCACGACCAAATCAAATGGCAACCTCCCACATCCTTCTTGCTGCTCTTCTTGCGCTGGTCTCATGGCAGGCCATGGCTTCTGACCCGAGTCCTCTTCAGGACTTCTGCGTCGCCGACAAGTACTCTCCAGGTACATATATACTTACACATGCTCTTCTTAAGCTCAACCACTGTGCTGAACTTTATAGGCCTTCTTCCTGATGTATTAATAGAACATGGATGTTCTCCTGCATGTTTTTTTGTTTCTGAAATTCTGTTTTGGCCTCGTCTGCAAGGAATTCTTTTTTGACCATATGTATGGATATCGATTCTCTATGCAGTGCTTGTCAACGGATTTGTGTGCAAGGACCCGAAGGTCGTGAACGCGGACGACTTCTTCATGGCAGCAAACCTCGACAAGCCTATGGACACCACCAACAAGGTTGGGTCCAACGTGACCTTGATCAACGCCATGAAAATCCCTGGACTTAACACACTCGGTATCTCCATTGCGCGGATAGACTATGCGCCCCTAGGAGAGAACCCACCACACACACACCCTCGTGCCACAGAGATCCTCACGGTGCTTGAGGGTGCACTATACGTCGGTTTTGTGACTTCTAACCCGGAGAACAAGCTTTTCACTAAGAAGCTCGAGAAAGGTGATGTGTTTGTGTTCCCTCAAGGACTCATCCACTTCCAGTTCAACCCTTGCGCTAACAAGCCAGCCGTGGCGATTGCCGCACTCAGCAGCCAGAATCCTGGTGCAATCACCATTGCCAACGCAGTGTTTGGATCAAAACCACCAATATCGGACGATGTCCTAGCTAAGGCTTTCCAGGTGGAAAAGAATACAGTGAAGTGGCTCCAAGCTCAGTTTTGGGCCGACAACCAGAACTAAAACAATTAACCATAGAGTCAATGACATATATTGACGGGACTTACTTATGCCTTTTGATATAATAAGAGCATATGTGTGATTCTTCTACCTTGCAATATGTGTAAACAGATGATCTTGTATTATTCTGTGATGATTAATTAATACTATGTGTCTTACGGTTCAAATGTTGCAATTCCATTCTTGCATGACTAGTATCTACTACATTGGATTATGTGTAACAAAGTTATTCACCCAAATTAAGAAAATCAATCCAAAGAATAAAACTCATTATTATCTTTGGGTATCCAACAATTTTTATGTCATGGATAGTCAAGCAAAATATACTAAGTGGCAACAAGTAACAACAGTTTTAGTCATGTAGGACTATGACAAGAATTAAAGTAAACCTCCAAGTGAAGAAAAATATACTAAGTGAGTCAATCCAAAGAATATAGCTCATAGATTTGCCCAGTTATCTGGTCAATTATACTTTACAAATAGCGAAGCAAAATATACTAAGTCAAGTTTGATAATTGGGCGCGAGTTATAGAAAATATTTACCTCTTAGTGCTGAGTGTCAACAAGGTAGACTTTGTAGAAGCCCCCTTCTTGTGGGTGCCCTCTACTGTAAAATACTTGATAGTGTCAGGCCATCAAAATAACAGCCCAAGCGCACCCAGAAGCGGCCCACACTGGGGAAAAATATTCACAAATAATACTCAGATTTGGATTTTTGCATAAATAATACACCGCCGCTCGAAGCTCGAGCGGTAAGAAGATAATGCTCCAGGCTGACGTGGTAAGGTACCTACTGCTCGAGGCTCCCTGTGACAGCACAAAACCAGTGGTCTTCAGCAGCAGGGTCTTCAGGTTGCAACTGAAAACTCTGCTCATCTGGAACAGTTAAATCACAGGCAAAGATGAGCAAAGATTACTAAGAATGAGGTCTTTATATGTTGCTGAAATAGTCAGCCTTGAAAAATTGTAGAATATTTGACTCTTAATTTTCAACCCATACAATCTATTCTCCTATGATATTCAGAATACAGCCAGTGACATTTTACAGGTATAAAAGAACATGTACAAATGATCACATGCACTCGTAACTTACACATCGAGAATGCCACTGCTAATCTTAAGAAAATACGGTACATTTATGAAGAATAGCTATGTATTCCACAAAGCTCTACCAATCGACTAGAAAGTTAGGAATGATCAGAAGGAATAATGGTGTGGCGATGGCATGCCACCGGAGAGGGACACCACTGCATTAGCAATGGTGATGTGCGTGTTCTAACTGGATGCAGCGCACGACCGTGATATAGCTGGTGGCTGAGGTGTGAATGCTGGATGCACACACCTGGGATTTCCAGGCTGGGAACTTCTTTGAACACCTGAAACCAGAGAGTTTGCCTCCTCATTTGGACTGCAGTAGCAGTATCACAGAGCAGCAGTACCAACAGCTGCCTGAACCAATCCTGCCATATCCCACAGACAAAACTGGGCATGCTAGATCATTATATTGATAGGTCGCTAGCAGCCGTTAGAGCACGTGCTGCAAAGTGAGAAGAATCAGGGTCTTTATCCTTTAACATTTCACTTATCGTGTATTTTGATACAACATTAGTGATCCTAATTAATAGCAGCCGTTAGAGCACGTGCTGCAAAGTGAGAAGAATCAGGGTCTTGATCCTTTAACATTTCACTTATCGTGTATTTTGATACTCCCTCCGTTTCAATCTATAATGCCTATAGATTTTCTGCATTTGTTTCATAATATAAGAGTAGATTGCGTTTATTTGTAAAGAACCCCTTCTACGATCAGTTGAATAGCAGAAAATAAGGAAACCAATCTGATCCCGTGCACAAAATCTGGGAACTGATTTACGGTACAACCTCCTATAGGCATTATAGACTGAAAATAAGGGGGTTTTGTGTTAAAAAATGACTTGCGCTAATTACCGTGCAGAAAATCTATAGGCATTATATATTGAAACGGAGGGAGTACAACATTAGTGATCCTAATTAATCTTCGCTTATATTGCAACCCTAGAAGTTGTTACAAGAACGAATGAGGACAGGAAGTAACTAGAACAACTGGTATATACATGTGTAAATATAAATATAGTAACACGTCGAAGGTCAAAAACGTATATAACGAATTCCTACCGAAGATATGTAGTTCTGTAAAAGGGCAACAAAGTCATCAGTTTTGGTTGGTGAAATAAGGCACGCGAGAGCAGTACATGATGCAAGTCTGACAAAAAACAATACTAGCAAGTATTGAAAAGGTATAAATACATTCATGCCTCACAGAGACATACACTAGAATGGCATATGTACCATTTATTTTATTGCTTAAGATACATATAAGCTAGAAACAAAAGAAATAAATATGCACACTTCAAATGTAGATCTTCCATGAAGTCGACAAACAACCAAGTTCTGACTTAGTAGTGGTTGTTCTCCCAGAACTGAGCCTGGAGCCAATCTATTGTATTTTTCTCCATCTGAAACGCCTTGGCAAGAACATCATCTGAGATCGGTGGCTTCGATCCAAACACTGCATTGGCAATGGTGATAGCCCCTGGGTTCTGGCTACTGAGTGCCGCAATTGCAACCGCTGGCTTGTAGGGGTTGGGGTTAAACTGGAAGTGAATGAGCCCCACAGGGAACACAAACACATCTCCTTTGTTGAGCACCTTAGAGAGGAACTTGTTTTCCGGATTGGATGTGACAAAGCCAACGTATAATGTCCCCTCAAGCACTGTCAAGATCTCGGTGGCACGAGGATGTGTGTGTGGTGGGTTCTGACCTAAGGGTGCATAGTCAATACGCGCTAGTGAGATACCTAGAGTGTTGAGGCCACCGATCTGCATGACGTTGATCAAGGTGACGTTGGATCCAACCTTGTTGGTTATCCTAGGCTTGTCAAGGTTGGCTGCCTTGAAGAAGTCATCTGCATTGACATCCATCGGGTTCTTGCAAACAAACCCATTGACAAGCACTGCATGCGTAGGAGATGTAAATTATAAGTATGGATTTTACAGTGTTACTTAGGCATGATTATAATGTCCAGAGAGTGGTTTCAGCTTAATAACATGACGGAGAAGTGATGAAGTAAATAATACCTGGGGAGTTCTTATCGACAACACAGAAGTCTTGGAGTGGGCTAGGGTCGGAAGCTTTGGCCTGCCATGAGACCAACGCAAGAAGAGCAGCAAAGACAAGAAAAGAAGAAGAGGAGGCCATTTGGTTTTAGACGTTTTGGTTCTGCTTCTCTTGTGTTGCTGCTTGTGTGTTTAAAGGTGGCTGGTGCTTTGAAGATGCAGGGGGTGGATGCTTATATAGGTGCCAAAAGCATTGTAACCATATGAGCAGCAGAAGGAAGGAGTCCAGTAGAAGAGACCAATGGATGGAAATGGTCTCTGGCTGCTGTAACGTGCTGATTAAGTTATTCTGCATCAACTCCACAAATTTCGTTTGAATATCTCTAAAGCACACTTTTTTCTTTAAAGAGGTATGGTAGCAGATACGGTTTTTGCCAGGTAGTTAAGGCTGCTATGTAATCTGATGACCGAGTAGTAATTATTATTATTTCATATTTTCCGTCTCTACCAAGTCACTGCAATGCACGGACGGTGGTTCCAAGTCGCAACCCATTACCACGCGGACAAGAAGATTCATGCATGAGAAGAAAAGGGATGAATTTGCATACATGAGTATTGCAGTGGCACCAAGCTAGTGGCTAGTGCCAATTCACCAGCTGGGCTTACTATCTCCCATCCGCACCTACCCTTGTCCTTCATCTTATGAGGTATGATAGATTTTAATCTTCTGTAGTTTTACTTGGTCATCGTTTTCTTGAAGCATTGTCTAGATCAACTGTGAGTAGTTGACTACAACAACCTACATCACTGTGAATAGAAGACTGAAATGGTCTCTTGCTGGTGGCTTGTGTGCTGGAATTTTTTGTTTTGTCGGCCTTTCAATGTACTAGTATCTTATTTTTCTAATATCTCAACATGCTATAAATCTAACATGTGAGGTTTGAATCAAGGATGGTTACATCACCTTCCTATTACAGAAATGGCAGTCATGTTAACCGAGAAAACATGTAAAGGAGACCACAAGGTCAATGAACTAGAAGAGCAGAGATAGCTAAGATAGGCCAGTAACAACATCCCTCATCAACGACTTTCTAGGGATATATTGTGCTTACAAATGACTTTCGTTCAAAGTAATGATCACTTGAGACCTTCGCAACAAACGCAAAAAACTTCCTGTAATATGAATCTGGACAATTTGTTTTTCCACAGGACACAAATGGCCACAGTATTCAATAAAATTTGCAGGTTTGTGCCACTGCATCCATAAACATATCTATAAATCTGTAGTGAATAGAATTTTGAGGCTTATATCGAAATGAGTGCCAAACAAGCATCTCTTAAGTCTAAAAAGAAAATATTTTTTATCAATTTAGGCTACCAAACAAGCATTTTGCACCCTTAAATTTGAGATCATCTCCACATCAGATAAAATGGTCACTTCCAAAAATAAAACGAATGAAAGCATGCGTCCGCACCAAAGAGGATTAGCAAAAGGCTATCACACTTCAAACATGTACGTGCTTGTGAGATGACCATTTAATCGTCATTAAGGATGGTTATGTGCTTTACCTGGCCACTGGGCCTCCTTGACCAGTTCACAAACGTGATCCATACCTGCCCCTCCTACTGCAGCAGCCTCAAGGTGTATACATCACATTTCTGATTAAAGTACCAATGAAAATGACAGTCGTGTTAAGCGAAAAAACATGTACCGAGATGACAAGGTCAATGAACTAGAAAATCAAGTGATTGCTTACATAAACTATCCACAACATCATCATCAAATCAGGCAAAAAGACCTTTCGCGGATCATTTGAGACCTAAAGCTGTGGCTTATCAAATAACCTCTCTTAAGAGTAAAAAGAGGTATTTAATTCATCATCTCAGGCTACCAAACTAGCATTTTGCATCCTTTAATTTAGACGATCTATGTGTCAGATAGAATGGTTACTTCCATGATACCATGGTGGGCAGACGCGGCGCACGCGTTTGCACCTATGAACCAGCAATAGGCTATTACGAGTTGAAATTGTAATCAAGACCAGTTAAGTTGCTCTACCTAGACGTAACTCCTTGACCTGTTCACAACATATTCATACCGTCAGATAGAATGGTTACTTCCATAATACCACGGTGGGCAGACGCGGCGCACGCGTTCGCACCTATGAACCAGCAAAAGGCTATTATGAGTTGAAATTGTAATCAAGACCAGTTAAGATACTCTACCTAGATGTAGCGCCATCTTGACCTGTTCACAACATATTCGTACCTTACCCCTCCTACTACAGCAGCCTTAAGGTGTATATATAAACACGCCTCCTACTTCTCCACAGAAAAACTATGTATCATCAACTGGCCATCTAAACTCCACGACCAAATCAAATGGCAACCTCCCACATCCTTCTTGCTGCTCTTCTAGCGCTGGTCTCATGGCAGGCCATGGCTTCTGACCCAAGCCCTCTTCAGGACTTCTGCGTCGCCGACAAGTACTCTCCAGGTAGATATATACTTACTTACACATGCTCTTCTTAAGCTCAACCACTGTGCTGCACTTTATAGGCCTTCTTCCTGATGTATTAATAGAACATGGATGTTATCCTGCATGTGTTTTGTTTCTGAAATTCTGTTTTGACCTCGTCTGCAAGGAATTCTTTTTGACCATATGTATGGATATCAATTCTCTGTGCAGTGCTTGTCAACGGATTTGTGTGCAAGGACCCGAAGGTCGTGAGCGCGGACGACTTCTTCATGGCAGCAAACCTCGACAAGCCTATGGACACCACCAACAAGGTTGGGTCCAACGTGACCTTGATCAACGCCATGAAAATCCCTGGCCTTAACACACTCGGCATCTCCATTGCGCGGATAGACTATGCGCCCCTAGGAGAGAACCCACCACACACACACCCTCGTGCCACAGAGATCCTCACGGTGCTTGAGGGTGCACTATATGTCGGGTTTGTGACTTCTAACCCGGAGAACAAGCTTTTCACTAAGAAGCTCGAGAAAGGTGATGTGTTTGTGTTCCCTCAAGGACTCATCCACTTCCAGTTCAACCCTTGCGCTAACAAGCCAGCCGTAGCGATTGCCGCACTCAGCAGCCAGAATCCTGGTGCAATCACCATTGCCAACGCAGTCTTCGGATCAAAGCCACCAATCTCAGACGATGTCCTAGCTAAGGCTTTCCAGGTGGAAAAGAATACAGTGAAGTGGCTCCAAGCTCAGTTTTGGGCTGATAACCAGAACTAAACTAATTAAACTTAGAGTCAATGACATGTATTGATGAGACTTACTGATGACTTTTTCATATAATAAGAACATATGTGTGATGCTTCTACCTTGCAATATGTGTATACAGATGATCTTGTATTATTTTGTGATGATTTAATACTATGTGTTTTGCGGTTCAAATGTTGCAATTCTGTTATTTGCAATTATTTTATCTATAATACCTTGGATTATGTGCACTTTAGTTCCTCACCTAAATAAGACAATCTACTAAGTAAAGTAAAATATACTAAGTAATAACAGTGTTTCTCAAGTAGGACTAGGACGAGAATTAGAGAAAAACCTCTACTTCCAAGTGTCGACAAGGCAGAGTTCATAGAAGCCCTCTTTTTGGGGTGCCTTCTCACATAAAATCCACGAGCATGGCCTGGCGTCAAGGGCCCACTCCTGCGGTGCAGTAGTCCTGCCAGGGCCATCAAAGTAGTAGCAGGAGCACGCCCAGAAGTGGCCAAGACATTGGCCCTGTGAGACAATTGGAACTTCAGGTTAGATCAGAGCGCACCCAGAAGTGGCTAAGACAGTGCTCTCCGGCGGCGGGGTCTTCAGGTTGCAACTGAAACTCTTCTCGTCTGAGACAATTGGATCACAGTCACACTACTGCAGCTTTGTGAAACAACCGATGGGCAAAGATTGCAAAGGAATGAGGCCTTTATATGATGATGAAATACTCAGCCCTGACAAACTGTAGAATCATCAACCCATACAATCTCTTCTCTGCTATTCAGCATCCAAGCAGTTAGGTTTTACAGGCATACAACCACATGTCCAAATGATCAAAGGCACTCACAGCTTACACATCGAAAAGAACCATGCCACTGCTAATATTAAAGCAGTACAGTACATTAATGAAGAATGGTTATTTATTCCAAAATGTTCTACTAATCGAACAGAAAAAAGGAAGGCTCGGAGGAATGATGGTGTTGCGACAGCACAGCACAGGAGGGTGACGCCACGGCATTAGTGATGGTTCTGTGTGAGCATTGCTGGATGCAGCGCACAACCTTGAAGTAGCTCGTGACCTAGGTGTGAACATTGCATGCGCACACCTGGGAACTTCTTGGAACACCAGAAACGGAGACCTTGCCTCCTTATTTGGACTGTAGTAGCAATATCACAGAGTAGCAGTGCCAATAACCACCTGAACCCATCCATCCATATCCCACATGACAAAACACAGCCATGCAAGATCAGTACATACATAGATCGCTAGCAGCCATTCAAGATGAACCATCACATTTAAGCAGACCTCCAATCGTCAAACTTGTCAGTGAAAATGCCATCATCAGGATGAAAATGGATACGGCGGCACTGCAAAGTGGGAAGAATCAGAGTCTTGATCCTCGAACATTTCGCTCGCAGTGCTCCATCGACAACGATGTTGCAACAGTTGCGCACACAAAGGCGCTCCAAGTGAGGGCAGCCATCGATGATGGCAACCAGCTCCTCCGTCGTGATATCACTTCCGACGAGAGTAAGGTATCGCAGCTCCTGCATAAACTCTATTCCAAGTGGCCCCTCTCTCTCGCCGCCATACGACCCTTGGCGTAACATGAGACGCTTCAGTTGCGCGCATGCTCTGCTGGTGATCTCATATGCGTCGCCGTCAACAAATGGACATAAGGAAATGAGAAGTTCTTCGAGAAGAGGCAACTTGATTATCAGCTCAGTGAATGCTTCATTCGAAACATTGCAATAGTCGAGACTGAGGCTCTTAAGGGAGGAAGATCTGCAGAAAGAGGGAAAGGGGATCATAATAATGTTATTATAGCATTAAGGAATAAAGAGACTCCCCATCTTCCTTTTGGCAATAATCTACCTACAACTTTTGGTTTTATGCTTTCCTCTAAAATGCATGGAGAGCAAATAGATACTTAAGCAGCTACACAACAAAGTACTCACATTTTTTCTTTGACCTTATATATACCAATTACAAGTTTTACTACATTCGCTCAGAAAAATCCATGCACATACCTCATCTATATGAACTAGTTTGACTACATTCAGTTTAGAAATCAGAGAGCAGTACCCAATAAAATGGTTGTAGAACTAGGCTTTGCACTTTTAGCTTGTGTGATTTTAGGACAGAAATCTTGTACTGAAACAAGAGTACCTTTCTGCAATATACTTGAGAAGATCATCGGTAACGAACTCGCTCCCTGCGAACACCTCAAGCTCTCCATTGGAGCGGTCAACGGCCGCTTTTGCCATTGCGCACAAGACATCCCGCGTCTTTTTCTTCTTTCCACGCAAGACCTCATGGTGCTCCATGTCAACGTATCGCCATAAGCTAGGCACTTTTGCCGCCTCGAGCCATGAGTGGCACACAAGGCCTGCACCCATGAGGACTTCGACTGCGCCAAGTTTGGCGAAGACCAAAGCAAGCACGTCAAGGGGCAGCTCGGACCAGTCCCTGACAGCGTCTGGCTGCACCTCCATTTCTTTTCTTTTTTTTGCAAATGGCTGAACCTCCATTTCATAGGAACGACTGCAAACAAAAGGGTAGTAGTACTAAGTACTGACGAATTACGCAGACTGATCAATCAATGAACAGAAATTGGTGATCCTCTGCAGTATGTACCTCGGTCGACGGTGGTGAACACCCCATGTGACGCCTTTCATTGCCAATTGAGAACAATGGGAAGCTTGAACCTAGCTCGTAAAAGAGCTTTTTGTTACCAAAAAAACACCAGAGAAATCTAACTCCCCAGGCCAACCTGCTTGGGGGAAAAGAGATAACAAGCAACCTCTGTGAGTTGAGCAGCTAGAATTTCTTGTCAGTTTACCAAAACGAGTGCGCTTATTTCGCGAAGCATTGGCATTTCAGATTTTAACAACAAGCTGTATCTACAGAAGTGGAGAAATTTGGTATGGAGTAAGAAATTTCGGATAATTCGTCAAAACGCTGCTCAGAGTCACAGCGAGGCAAGGTAAAGTTATCATTTTTACGGGTAAGAAGTAAATTTACTTACTCACAGCAAACGACGATACGGGAAACGCTCTTCTTTACATCCGCGCCTACCTTCCCGAGCGAGGTCAGATCCGGCGGCGGGGTACCCGAGGGATGCCGGATCTGGCGCCGCCGCCACACACACGAACAGGCTGGTCGCGGCCTCCGCGGGGGATGTGCCGGCCACGTTCGGATGAGGAAGACGGCAATAGGACCGTCGCTGGGCCACCGCCGAAGGCGCCGCTCGCTCCTCGCCTGCCGAGAGGTCGACTCGCCGGTGCGGTGCGGAGACCAGGCAGTCAGCTACTCTCTAACTTTCCTCTCACCGCCGAAAACTGTCACTGTGATGACCAAATTACTTTCGGCCTTTGCAAAGGTTGGGTTGGGTTTTTATGGATGCGAGGAACTGCTTAATAATCACCCTTGAGGCCTTGACGGTGTGGGATAAAACCAACTCTACCAGATCCGAATAAACCGGCTCGGAAAATCCGGGACGCTTTCCGATTTAGATCACTTTTGGGCTCTAACGAAAAAAACTCTGGACCGGATAAACTTATTTAAGCCTTGATATCAGCCCAATGAGTGGCTATATATCCAGGCCCAAGGCACATATCGTGTATCCTTTCCCCATTTCTCCCAGTCAATTTTGACAAAACTGATCTATTTCTGGTAACAACGCACAAAATAACCTGTCACGGAAAAGATTTCACGAATTGACCTTTTTCTTGCGCCGCACCAGACGGAGCCAAGCAACACAGGACGACGCCCCGGATGATGGCGCCATGGTCGCACGACGTCGCGCCTGGTGGCGCCATGCGTCCACGACGCCGCGCCTGGTGGCGCTATGCCCCCCCCCCCCCCCCCCCGACTTAAAGAACGACGCGGCCAGCCCCTCTCGGTACCCCCCTCGTCCAGAAGACAAAGATGCGGGCTGAAGCATGGCGCCGCCGCACCCGCCCCTCTCCCCACCACTCAAATCCCTACTCTAAAGCCTCCAATCCTTCTATCACTTTGGTGGATCTACTTCCCCTTCGAAATCTGAAGGTATTCCCCATCGATTTTCCTCCGTATTTTTGGTTTAAGCCAAGGTTTAGCCGGTTTTGGGTAACCCTAGTTCATCCCCAAATTAACTATTTAGGTCCGAATTGATATGGCTTGACATGTGTGACAACCTTGTGGTTATTCCTGTAGTTAGGGGTTAGTACATCTGTGAGGTATTGTTAGGTTGGTAATGTTGGATTAGAAATCTTGCCTACCATGTTTCTGTTGACCACCAAAACCCACCGACGAGTAGCAACGGGCAACACGAAGAGTCGGGAGGCTCTCAGGACTGCTGGAGGGCCCTGGTCCCTCGGGCGACGGCCCGCAAAGATCCGGCACGCACGTTCGATGCTGGTGCAAAGGCGTGCCACCTGACCTATACCTGGTCAGGAAGGTGATGGATTGCTTCGACTAGTTTCCTGCATGGCATACACGTAAACATTAAATACGAGCCTCGATCGGCTCTCAGGTTGTCCCGTGAATCGGCTCAAGGAGCCGATCCACCCATGATTCGTATGAGATCTACGATAACATGGTGGTCCTGCTTGATCAATATTAAGTTAAAACGATCTACGACGATCTAGGGTTTTCACCACATAACCGGAACGTCCTACACGTGATTGAGCACAGCGGACACGAAAGGTGATAATAAACTAGCTCTAGACAAGGCCTAAAAACCAACGCGGAGTTGATTCCCGGAACATCTTATTTAGGACTAGCAAACTATACCCTACGTACTACTGGATCCTTCAACCCGTTTATAAGGCCTAACTATGTAGATATTAAACTAATCCTTAAAGAACAAGGAGCAATCGTAACAGATCGAATCTACTAAACAACGATTAAGCAGGGTGCCACCCTTGCACCTCAGATCGGTACAAGGGTGGCTAGATATCCAGGCGTAGCATGACTAATCAAATACATCGAGAAAGTACCGATGCTAACCCTAACATATCCATGATAACGGTGTTGCTCGCCATCAAAAAGGCTTCAGTACGAGCAACACATGAACAACAGATAAACAAGATTCTGCCTAGATCGCAAGATGCGATCTAGGCAAAGATAGCGCTACCGGAAGAAACCCTCGAAACAAGGGGTGGCGATGCGCCTAGATTAGTTTTGTTGTGAACGTGATTGTCTTCTTTCTCAATAACCCTAGATACATATTTATAGTCCGTAGACTTTCTAACGTGGGAATAATCCCAACCGTGTACGAGCCAAATTCTACCTTTTAATCCTAACTGACACGTATCCTACTTTATTTACAGATACACGGGCAATTTAGCCCAAACTCTCTATACAAGGCCGATTCATGAATATTTTCTACGTATATTTTTTAAGCCCATCTCAATCACGGCCCACCTCTGATCCGGTTAAATTCTGGTGATAACACATGCCCCCCTGGTTTTGGTAATGATAATTCCAAAACCACTCTGTTTTTTCTTCGTCGGGTCATGTCGTGGCAGAGCATAACCGTCGCAGTATCCTTCATCATGATGCATTGCCTTCTCAACTTCTCCGCGTGATCTGACAGTTTTTTTTTCTCTTTTGGCACCACTTCCTCGGAAACTGCTGTGGCATTAAATCTCCACTATATCTCCTTTTATTTAACCGCGCCGAACAGTTCGCCTCTTCATCCCCTTGCTCTGTTCTAGCCATCGGCACCAAAAAACCCCCATCTCCTGTAGCAATGTCTTCCTCTTCCTCCTCCTCCGCCTCGTCGGGTCTTTCCTCCCTATCCTCTTCCTCTCGTGAGCCGACGCCGGAGTGGGACTCGCTGGCGGCGCACGATATCCTCGCCCCACCGAAGTGGGACAAGGAGGATCACGACTCCTCCGTCTGGTCTGAGGATGACAAGTCCTTGACCAGCGGGGACGATGACCTCCAGTTCCTTGCCGATGGGGAACTGGAGGCGAAGAGCGAGGATGACTTGTTCTCCTGGGACGACTACACTTCCTCCGAGGAGGAGGAAGAAGAGGAGGACGACGACTCCCCCGAAGACTACCCGCTGGCGAAGCGCTTCCGCGCCGGATCAGATGACGACGACGACGACGACGAGGAGGAGGAGGCTCCCAATGAGGGCTACGGGAGCAGCGACGAGGAGCCCGCCGGCAGCAGCGCCGATGGCAGCTCCGACGATGACGAGGGCAGCAACGGCCCGTAGAGCAGCACCTATTAGTATAGGTCTAGTAGTAGTAGCAGATTGGTCAATAGACCTTTCTTTTGTTCTTCCTCCCTCGAGCAATCGGCTCTTTCTTTGTAAGAAATCCCTTCTATTAATGAAGAAAATGTTTCTATGTTGACTTTATTTCACCTTAATTTTGCCGATTGCCAGAGTAAGTCAACGCGCAAAGAGCCGATGGCAGCGCATCGGTCTTTTCCATGAATCGCGATTAAGGCCAAATCAGTTGCCTATTTGCACAGTAACTTGCAGCCTTCGTTTGAGAGAATAAAATCAAATCCTCCAAATTGCCGTCCAAACAGGTCCAATCCGTGTCCATGCCAATCTTAGACCTCAAACGCACAGACTCAACTCCTCAGCGAATCCAATGGGAGAATCATCCCAATGCCAGGGTCTTTGGCCTGAAAATAATCTGTTAACTGCTCAATTTGAGCTTGTTCCTCTAGAGTCGATGACTATGCATCGGCTTTTTATATTCTGAAGTCGATGTCGTGCATCGGCTGTGATTTGTATATAAAAAAAATTTTGCTGGCCGATTTTATGCATCGCCCCCATGTTTCACTGTCCGTCATCCCACATGCTTGAGAAATATTTCTTGAGGTGTTGACCATTGACGGCTACTGGGAATTTAACACCGTCCAACTGCTCGAGCATGTATGCATTGCCCTTCAAAACCTGGTCGACCTTGTACGGACCGTGCTAATTAGGAGACCATTTACCATATTCTTTATCCTTAGTCCCTAATGGCAACACAACTTCCCATACTAGATCACCAACCTGAAACTCCTTTGGTCTCACCTTCTTATTGTATGCACGGGCTACCCTGGCTTTGTTTTCCTTAATCTTCTCCAACGACCAAAGTTTGAATTCCGTTGAATCCTCAATAGTATCACTCATCAGGGCTGCATATTCTTCAGCTGTTAGATCATTCTGAAACGTAACACGTCTCGATCCAGCCGTAATTTCCCAAGGCAATACGGCTTCCTGCCCATAGACCAGCTGGTATGGTGAAGTTTTTATAGCTCCATGGCATGACATGCGGTAGGCCCACAAAGCTTCTGACAACACCTCATGCCAACGCCTAGGGTTCTCGTCAACTTTCCTCTTAATCAGCTTGATAAGGCTCTGGTTGGACGCTTCAGATTGCCCGTTGGCTTGAGCATAGTATGGAGAATATCGGATCAGCTTAATCCCCATGTCATCGCAAAACTTTCTGAATTCCTTAGAAATAAAGACCGATCCTCCATCGGTCGTGATAGTCTGGGGAATCCCGAATCTATGAATGGCATGTTCATTCACGAAATTGATGACATCTTCCGATTTTACCTTCTTCATCGGGACGGCCTCCACCCATTTAGTGAAGTAATCTGTAATGGCCAAAATCCACTCATGGCCTTTGCTTGATGCAGGATGGATTTTACCGATCATATCCATGCCCCAACCTCGAAATGGCCAAGGCTTGATGATGGGGTTCATTGCTGATGCAGGCACCATCTGAATTTTCCCAAACATCTGACACGCTTGACACCCTTTATAGTACCTAAAGCAGTCCTCAAGCATGGTGGGCCGATAAAACCCTGATCGCCTAATCAGCCACTTCATCTTATGAGCCGATTGGTGAGTTCCACAGGCGCCTTCATGCACCTCGTGCAAGAGCCGATTAGACTCGGTTGGTCCCAGGCATTTGAGCAGTAACCCTTCTAATGTCCTGTAGAACATGTCATCTCCTATAAGGACATATTTCATGGCCTTGTACCTTATCCGTTTAGGTGCCCCCCGAGCCGGATCCTTCAAGTAATTGAAGATATCGGCTCTCCAGTCATCCTGTTCCAGGAACTGCACCTGAACTTCTAACCCGTCTGGTATGTCCTTGTAGCCTGACGCCGTCTGTGCGAGATCGTTGGCCTCAGTATTTTGAGATCTTGGGACCCAATTGAAGTTGATGTACCGAAATTGTGCCATCAGCTCACGGCATTCCATCCATAATGGGAAGAGTGACTCACTCTCTCACTTGTATTCGTCCGTGAGCTGGGAAATCACCAACTTAGAGTCTCCAAAAAGTTCCACCGCTTCTGCCCCGGCTTCCAAAAGCAACTCCATTCCCTTGCGTATTGCCTCATACTCAGCTGCATTGTTGGTGCAAGGGGTAGATAACCTGATGGAGAAGGAATATGTTGCCCCCCGAGGCGACACGAGCAGAATGTCGATGCCACAACCATCGTCACAAGCCGATCCATCGAAGAACATAGCCCATGCACGTACAGATAGTGCTGCTATATCAGTATTGATTCTTTCAGCAGTGAGATCGGCCAACGCTTGTCCCTTGACTGCTTTCGCAGGCTGATACCGGAGATCAAACTCCGATAATGCAAACATCCATTTACCAAGTCGGCCTTTTAAAACAGGGGCCGACAACATATGTTTGATGACGTCTGATTTGCATATGATGATGATTTCTGCCGTCAGAAAGATGTGACGAAGCTTGGTGCAGGTGAAAAACAAGTAGAGGCATAACTTCTCGATCTCAGGATACCTCGTCTCTGCATCCAACATCCTCCTGCTGAGGTAGAAAACCACCTTTTCCAGACCCTCATACAGTTGCACCACCACTGACGCTATGGAAGTGTCAGCTACCGATAAGTAAATGTAGAACGGTCTGTCTTGCTGAGGCGGAACCAGCACAGGCGGTGTCGATAGATACTCCTTAATCTCGTCGAATGCTTGCTGCTGCTCTGCCCCCCAGTGAAACTCGTCATCAGATTTGATTTTCACCAGCCCCATAAACGGCTCAATTCGTCCCGACAGATTGGAGATGAATCTTCGGACGAAGTTGATTTTGCCGATGAGGCATTGGAGTTCCTTCTTCGTGGTAGGTGGTTGCATGGTGCGTACTGCCTCCTGGCTTTTCAAGCCGATCTCGATTCCACGTTCATGAACCAAGAAACCCAAGAACTGACCGGCCGTCACCCCAAAGGCACACTTCTTTGGATTCATTCTTAGCCCAAATTTTCTGGTCCGGTCCAGGATGCGTCGCAAATCCTCCAAGTGTCCTTCTACAGAGACAGACTTGACCACTACGTCATCAATGTAGATTTCCACCAATTTGCCGATCAGATCATGAAAGATGTAATTCATGGCTCTTTGGTATGTTGCACCGGCATTCTTCAGTCCAAAAGTCATGACTACATATTCAAACAAGCCCACTGAACCTGGTACTCTGAATGCAGTCTTGTGTATATCTTCTGGAGCCATGAAGATCTGATTGTAGCCGGCGTTGCCATCCATGAAGCTTAAGACCTTATGACCAGCAGCTGCATTAACCAACGTCTCTGCTACCGGCATGGGATATTCATCCTTTGGAGTGGCTCTATTGAGATCTCAAAAATCTATGGCAACACGCCATCGGCCATCCTTTTTCTATACAGGCACTATATTGGAAATCCATTCAGCGTACCTGCACGGCCTGATGAATCCGACGGTCAACATTTTCTCGACCTCCTTCTTGACTTCTGCTAGGATATCGGCCTTCATCTGACGTGCACGTTGCTGGAACGGCTGAAATCCTTTCTTGAGCGGGAGCCGATGCTCAATGATGCTCCTGTCTAACCCAGGCATCTCTGTGTAATCCCATGCAAAGCAATCTGGGTATTCTTTTAACAGAGCTATCATCTGGCTCCTGAGATGTGGATCTAGCTTTTTGCTGATAAAAGTTGGTCGTGGCTTATCCCCAGGACCAATGTCAACCTCCTCTAGCTCATCAGCCGATGTAAACCCATACCCTAGCTTTCCGTCGCCTGCCAGATCGATGTTAAACACAGGCAAAACGTATGGCGAGGATAGTATGGGCCGATTGCTGGAATCGGCCCCCACTTTTATTGCATTGCTCAAGGAAGGTTTACATCTTGTTCGTGCTTTACTGTGACTACGTGACATGCTTGAGATGAGATCACCACTTTTTATTTTTTTGGGGCCGATCGCAGGGTTCGGCCTTGCCACGTATGTCCATTGCCTTTGCTCTTACTATACTGTCAGGCCGGTGGATAAGACCAGCCTCACTCCGTTTGTTGTCACGTCGATGAACTCGCAGCCGTCCAAACTGATTCCGGAGAGTGGCTCTTGGCCTCCCGTTTCCCAAATGTTCATGCCAGCCGTTGATATTTCGGCTGAATCATCTGCATGGACGACCTCCACTTCATCTCCATCCCACTGTATCAAGCATTGGTGCATCGTGGATGGAATGCAACAGTTAGCGTGGATCCAATCTCTCCCTAGCAGGACAGCGTAGGTGCTTTTGCTATCGACGATGAAGAATGACGTAGGGATGGTCTTTCGGCCTACAGTTAAATCCACGTTCAGAACGCCTTGTGCTTCTGATGCTTGGCCGTTGAAGTCGTTCAATGTGACGTTGGTTTTGATCAGGTCTGTACTAGACCGTCCCAAACGACGTAGCATGGAGTATGGCATTATATTGACTGCTGCTCCCGTGTCGACCAGCATCTTGTTGACAGGCTGCCCATTGATATAACCTCTCAAGTACAGGGCCTTCAGATGCCTGTAGCTCCTTTCTCGTGGTTTCTCAAAGATCACTGGCCGTGGGCCGCAGTCGAGCTGAGCTATAGGTGCCTCTTCTATTCCTGGAGCACAAAACTCCGATGGAAGGATGAACACCATGTTCGTGCCAGCCGATGTCGTATCATCGGCTTTCTTTGGTTTGGGGCGTCACTCTTTCTTCTGTGGATGACCCTCCTCGTCCAGAGTTTGCTGAATTTTCGCGGCCAGATCAGGCCGCGCTTTCCTTAACGCGTGTAGGTATCGTCTCTCGGCTTCCTCTACGCTACGTAGTCGCTGAACCCTACGCTTTTGAGAATGGCTGAGTCCATCAGGACACCACCTTGGCCGGTGGTATCTATCTTCTTCTTCATCGTCATCTTCTAACTCTTCGAGATCTTCCACCCGAGAGGACTCAGCTTGCTTGTTCCGAGATGGGAGAGGCCCCAGACGCTTGAACACTGACACATCTCCTGTGTCCCTCTTTTTCTGTCTACACTCTGGGCAGTTGCCGATTGTAGGCAATCGGCTCATCCCTGAATCCCAGCAATGCTTGAAGAAAGGGCAATCCCAGTGTCTGTCCACGTCGTCTTGCTCTCTTGACTTTTCCTTGACGCGGCGCTCATATCTTTCGTTCCCTCGATCGTACCGACGATATTTCCTGTGATCCACGCTAGACCGACGATCCTTCTCGTCGTCGTTGTCGTATCGCCGGCGCTGGTCGTGCTGACGCTCATATTTGTTGAGGAGGTGCTCGGAGAGAGGTCGCTGGTATCGCACGTTCCTCACTTGCTCTTCTGTGATGTAGCGCTTGTCACTACGTTGGGGCCGATCACGTGGAACGGCCTCTTCCTTGTCCTTGCTACGAGAGCGGCTACTCTCGCCTTTGTCCTTACCAGGGTGGTACACAGGTCCTACCATGTTGATGCTGAACGAGAAACCTGGCTGGCACCTCCCAGGGTAAGTGCACTCTACCATGTTAACGGCAGGGAAGGGGTGCGTGTCAACTTTCATGGCGTACTGGCTGAAAATTAGACGGCCTTGCTCTATCGCCATTTGGATCTGCTGACGCCACACCCTGCAGTCGCTGGTGGTATGGGTGAACGTGTTATGCCACTTGCAGTATGGCCTTCCGTTCATCTCTTGCGCCGTAGGGATTTTATGGCCTTCGGGTAACTTCAGCTGCTTCTCCTTGAGTAAGAGATCGAAAATCTGCTCAGCTTTGCTTACGTCGAAGTCAAACCCTTTTGCAGGACCTTGTGGTTTAACCCATTTGCAGGACACGGGGTTTGCCCCCCGAGTCCATTCAGCCACGGCTACCTCCTGCTCTCCCGCAGAGTCTTCATCTTCTTGCGTCTCCACCAGGACTACCGCGCGCTTGAACTTGTCCTGGTACAACTCTGGGTGGCGCTGCTCATATAACAATAATTTCTGAACCATATGCGCCAGCGAAGTGTACTCTGCTTGGGAAGCCATATCCTTGATCGGTGATGCGAGACCCACCACTGCCAGATCGATTGCCTCTTTTTCATTCATGCGAGCCGAATAGCGTCGGTTCCTGACGGCCCTGAAGCGCTGAATGTATTCAGATACCGTTTCTCCGCGCTTCTGTCGTACTTGTGCTAGATCGGCAATGCCAGCCTCGGAACTTTCTGAGTGAAATTGCATGTGGAACTGTTCTTCCATTTGCTTCCAAGTCTGGATTGAATCTGGTGGCAGCGAGGTGTACCACCCGAAAGCCGATCCTGTGAGAGACTGCGCAAAAAACCTCACACGTAATGGGTCTGATGCTGAGATCATGCCCAACGGCGCCAAATATCGGCTCACATGCTCAACTGAACTAGAGCCTTCCGATCCACTAAATTTGGAGAATTCAGGGAGCCGATATTTGGGTGGTAGTGGGATCAAATCGTACTCGTTGGTGTACGGCTTGGAGTAGCTGATTGCCCTCCTCTTCGGCACCATGCCGAATTGGTCCCTCAAGATTGCACTGATCTGATCCACGGTGCTAGCTGCAGGAGTTGAGCTTTGATGATTCGTTGGAGTGGCATACTTAGCTAGCCACGCCTGCTTCTCAGGATCTGGTCCAGAAACCCCTCCTGCTGCTCCAGAAATCCCTACTGTTGCAACCTGGTTCGTGCGCGCCCAGTTATTGCAGTCTGGCACATATGTGCACATGTATCCGTGCGGGATCTCCTTAGGCGGTTCATACAAGAACTGGTAATCACTAGGATCGCCACCGATCTTGTAGACGACGTATGCCGGTGAACTCGGCACTTCTGGTGGTGGTCGGGTCTGGAATTGTTTCTCTCCTTGGTGAGTCCCTAGGGCAGGTCCTGACGGAGAGTACTGATGCTTCATGATTTCCTGGACCACGCGCAGCGCAACACGCTCTAAAGCGTTCACCAGGCTCTCAGAATGGCGGCGTAGCGAGTGCGCTACCATGTGATTAACCTCCTGACGTAGAGACCTGGTGCGTACTTCTGAAGGAGTAGACAGATCCACTCCATCGAGAGCGCCTTCAGCTGAGAACCCTTTCCACCTGATGCCGTGTGAGCGGGTCCTCTGGAAAGAGCCGATGAGGTCGGTTTCGAAGAGAGCTTTGATCTCGTCGTACTTCTTCTTGTACTCCTCAGACAGCTCCTCGTACGTGACTGGATCTTCCGCCATCTCTGATGCAGATGTTGATGGAGTTGTTGTAGAAGAAGGTCCCACCGGGCGTGCCAGAATGTGTTGACCACCAAAACCCACCGACGAGTAGCGACGGGCAACACGAAGAGCCGGGAGGCTCCCAGGACTGCTGGAGGGCCCTGGTCCCTCGGGCGACGGCCCGCAAAGATCCGGCACGCACGTCCGATGCTGGTGCAAAGGCGTGCCACCTGACCTATACCTGGTCAGGAAGGTGATGGATTGCTTCGACTAGTTTCCTGCATGGCATACACGTAAACATTAAATACGAGCCTCGATCGGCTCTCAGGTTGTCCCGTGAATCGGCTCAAGGAGCCGATCCACCCATGATTCGTATGAGATCTACGATAACATGGTGGTCCTGCTTGATCAATATTAAGTTAAAACGATCTACGACGATCTAGGGTTTTCACCACATAACCGGAACGTCCTACACGTGATTGAGCCTGGCAGACACGAAAGGTGATAATAAACTAGCTCTAGACAAGGCCTAAAAACCAACGCGGAGTTGATTCCCGGAACATCTTATTTAGGACTAGCAAACTATACCCTACGTACTACTGGATCCTTCAACCCGTTTATAAGGCCTAACTATGTAGATATTAAACTAATCCTTGAAGAACAAGGAGCAATCGTAACGGATCGAATCTACTAAACAACGATTAAGCAGGGTGCCACCCTTGCACCTCAGATCGGTACAAGGGTGGCTAGATATCCAGGAGTAGCATGACTAATCAAATACATCGAGAAAGTACCGATGCTAACCCTAACATATCCATGATAACAGTGTTGCTCGCCATCAAAAAGGCTTCAGTACGAGCAACACATGAACAACAGATAAACAAGATTCTGCCTAGATCGCAAGATGCGATCTAGGCAGCATAGCGCTTACCCGGAAGAAACCCTCGAAACAAGGGGTGGCGATGCGCCTAGATTGGTTTTGTTGTGAACGTGATTGTCTTCTTTCTCAATAACCCTAGATACATATTTATAGTCCGTAGACTTTCTAACGTGGGAATAATCCCAACCGTGTACGAGCCAAATTCTACCTTTAAATCCTAACCGACACGTATCCTACTTTATTTACAGATACACGGGCAATTTAGCCCAAACTCTCTATACAAGGCCGATTCATGAATATTTTCTACGTATATTTGTTAAGCCCATCTCAATCACGGCCCACCTCTGATCCGGTTAAATTCTGGTGATAACAGTTTCCCTCAAATATTTTTATTAGAAATGAAATAGAATTGTTCACACATGTAGGATGGAAATAGAATTGTTATTATTCTCAATGTGTTCTTATTCTTATGAAATAGTTATACCAAATTGTTCTTATAATATGAAGTAACTTGTTTATATTTGCTCACATATGTAGGATGGAACCGAAATCTATCCTAGATGACCACTATTACAAATGGCACCGCGGAAGGACTATGGCGGAGAAAGGGGAGGTTTTGAAATGGTTGCACTTGAGGTGCCATGAGGTCCATGGCAAGAAGATGACATATGATAAGCGATACACACAATATATCAAGAAGACCGGACTTCTCCCTTTCGTGCACCTTGTGTCCCGGTCGACGCTGCATATGAACCCATGCGCGATCACGGCACTAGTTGATCGATGGAGACCGGAGACACATAGTTTCCACTTGCCTTGTGGGGAGATGACAGTGACTCTGCAAGATGTTTCCATGATCCTGGCACTTCCTATCAAAGGGGAGCATGTGTGTCGGAACACAGCTTCTGATGGATGGCGTGAAGCGATGAGGGATCTCATTGGGAACGCACCGACGACGGAGAAGATGTCTGTTGGTGCTCCTTATTCTTGGATCCAAAGGAACTTCAAGAAGTTCCCCGAGGGCGCCGAGGACGAGGTGGTTGAGATGTATGCTCGGGCATACTTGTGGTATGTTGTGAGTAGGGTTCTTTTCTTAGACGGCACTGGATCGAATGCCTCCTTCATGTGGCTCCAGCTATTTGCGGGTTGGGAACATAATCTCAATTGGGGAACATCGGCACTCGCTTACTTGTACCGACAGGTAATAACTTGTACCACCTGGATTGTTGTCTTTCTTCGCTACATTGTTCATTACTTGTACCTTGGATTGTTGTCTTTATTCGCTATATACATATTGTTTTTGTATGTGCAGTTGGGCGACGCGTGTTGCAAAACAGGAAAAGGAGCAAGTATTGGTGGTTGTATGCTTCTATTGTCCATATGGTCTTGGTTGCGCTTGCCAGTTGGCCGTCCCATTGAGATGCGCCGGAATGATTGGAATGATCATAGAGACCCATTACGTTTTCCTACCGCGGCGTACATATGGGACAATACATAACCTTTCCATGGTGAATCTAAGGAATGCTACATGAGGTACATCAGCCAACTCGACGCTCTTACCCCGGAGAAGGTCTTTAATAACTTGATTGGTCTTTATTTCAATTTGCTTTTCACCACATGGCTCAACCAACCTGAGGCTTGTATTACGCATAGGTGACATGGGAGCCCTATGGAGAGCCCGGGAGTATTGCTCGATGTATATTGTTTAGGCTGAACCCGAAAGTGTCTAGAAGAAGCACATCTTTGGCAGATGACTTGTCCATTGATATGTTTTTATGCAGTTGAGTACCATCTAACAGTGTTGTGGGTATACTTCATGGGTGTACCATCGACGGTGCCTAGATCTGGCAAGCCCGGGTGGCCCACAGATGGTGATGAGGCATGTGGCCCATCGGGCGGCCCAGTTGCGGTTGATCCTGACGGAAGATGTCCGGCCCAGGAGCAGGGAGCCGGATCCGACCGACCTCGAGGAGGAACCCGGATCCACGGAGGCCCATTAAGGGACCCGGATCCGGTGCGACATAGATGGAAGGGCGGATCCTTGACGTGCACGGCAAGACATTGTACCGTAGTTAGGTAACCTGTATCCGGGTAGGACTCTCCTTGTAAACCCTAGATCCGTGCGCCTTTATAAGCCGGATCCTGGGAGCCCTAGAGGCAGAACCTCAATTCATTGTAACATCGCGAAAGCGCCCAGATAATTCCAGACAAGCAGCAGTAGGCCCTATCATCGTGCAGGTGTTCCGAAGCTGGGTAAATCGCGTACCACCATCCCGTGTGCACTCCGCCCTATGACCCCTACTTCTACTCCCCCTCGTGAGGATCCCTCCTCCGAGGTACCGTCGATTAGGCAACGACAGTTGGCGCCCACCGTGGGGCCTGCGGCGTCTGGAGGCCGGAACCGGGAGGGTTCCGCCATGGGAAGCTACGACGACACCATCGCTGTGGGGCGCGTCCTTTACACCGGAAATCTGTTGTTCGTCCCTCCGGATGAGTGCTGGATTCCGGCTAGGACAAACCCCATCAAGCTCTCCATCGTCCTAGTTGGCGGCATACACATCTTCATCGGGGAAACCATCGATTCCGACGGAAACCCACTGGTAAGTAACACATACGCGACCGCCGCAGAGCTGGACGCAGTCGCGAAGATCCGATCTGAGATGCAGGAGCTTCCCAAGGAAGATTCCGCCTCGGATCTGGAAATTTCAAACCCCACCCAATCCGCCCCTGAGCAGGAAATAACGGTGGAAGACCAATGCAGATCCGCCTGGGTCTCCCAGGTGTTAGAAAAGCAGAGGTGCCACTTCGTACACTTCTTGGCCCATACCGCCGGAACCGCCCCTCAAGAAGACGGAGCTGGTCCCGAGCAGGTCGAGGCACCGGAAAACGACGCTGTTCCGGATCAGGTCGAGCCTGTCGGAGAAAGCGAAACTCCGGTTGAAGAGTCGATTTTGGGCAATCTGAGCCCAATTTCCGGGGATACCCCCTCCATGGATACTGACGAGTTCAACCGCAAGCTAGGGGAATACGGTTTTGGTGATCAGCCTGAAGTTGACTCCGCCCAGCCTAAGCAGGTACTTGCGACTGTAGCGGCGCTGGGAGAACCTAGATCAGAAGGGACAAACACCCAATCCGACCCTCAGCCATCCCGTCAGGGATCTCCAATGTCGCGGGAGCGACCCCGTAAGGATTCTTCCTCGGAGGACCTCCTGTCGCCTGAAGAGATGGTTGCACAAGCAGGCATGGATGCAGTTTATCGCTCGGATATTCTTAACAAACCCATCACTCCCGAAGACGTAGAAGCATTAGAAGCTAAGAGACTGGAGATGCTGGCCACAGCCAAGAAGTTTAAGGACACCGCAGCCGCCATGCTGGAGGAAAGGAAGCACGCCGCAGTTTTTGTGGAAGACTTCATCCAGCGCGAGCAGGAGGTAGACGAAGGACTGGCAAAGGTCAAGGAACTCCGCAAGCATTGGGAGGACAAGATCGTTGAAGCTCATCATGAGGTCAAAAGGGTCCGGCGTGAGTTGATAGCTCCCCGCAGGATCACCTTCGCAACTCCAACGGACCAGCAGGCGTTCGCAACCCCAAAGGACAATATGACGAAGGCTGCAGAGATCTTGAAGAAAAAGAACGAGGAGATCGACATTGACTACGTTCGCATGCTCGTCGCTTCAGCAATGAGGCAGCAGAGCAAGGCAGACACTTCGCGCAAGTTGGAATCCAACCCGGAGCATTGCGTCTCCACTGCGCAGAAGGACGCCTACGACAATCTCCATCGAGATGACGAGTCGTGAACCGGATCTTCGGAACGCAGAAGGAAAGCCAGAGAACACCCAAATCCAATCCCCGTCCCATCAAGGATGCCTCCGTCAGATCCAAGAAAGGGAAAGGATGCAATGTACTCTGGACGGGACAAGTAACGCAACACCTCTCCTCCGCCCAATGGTTACCCGCGTCCCCCTCGCCGCCGTAGTCCAGCCGGAAACACCAGGCCCCAGGGGCATGGTGGAATTGTTATCCGCGACAACGTGCTGCCCTCAAGAAACAGAAACAGGGAGCGCACGCCGGACCTCGCCGGAACCAGAACAACGATCGTGAGCCCGAGCCTAGGAGGAGTCGGAATGAGGAGCGCGACCCGGAGCCTCGCCGGAGCCGGAACGACCAGGGCAGCCAGCGCCACGGCGAAGGCAGCCACAGGAGCCGGAGCCAGCACCGGGAAGGCCGAGGAGAATCTGAAGGCGGAAGCAAGAAGTCGGATCGACCCCCTCGCAGGTCTCCCTCACCATCACCTAGCGGCGGCGGAGGTGGAGGCGGAGGCGGCGGCCGGAGATCTCGCTCTCGCTCACAATCTCCTCGCCACGGCCCGCGCGACACGCGGGAACGCCTCAACGAATACAGAACCGACTACATCGGCCCGAAGTGCTTTGGCAGGATGATTCGAGAGGTACCAAAGCCAAGGATGAACCTCAAGCTACCCGGAAACCTGAAGCATTATGATGGCACCGAAAGGCCGGATACCTGGATAGAGGATTACTATAACGCAGTAACCTTTGCCGGAGGAACCCCTAATATCGCCTGCCGCATGCTCCAGTTGTACCTTGTAGGTCCAGCCGGATCTGGCTCAGCGACCTCGAGAAGAACTCCATCTTTTGCTGGTTTGACCTGAAGACTGCTTTCGAGAAACACTTCAGAGGCACCTACAAAAGACCTGCCACAGCAAGCGACTTACAAGCTTGTATCCAGAAGAGGGGAGAATCCTCAAGACACTTCCTCACACGATGGTTGGCATGCAGGAACGAGTGCGAAAATGTCGACCACACCACTGCCATGTACGCCTTCATTGGTGGACTGCAGAGAGGAGGATTGCTGAGGCATAAGCTCACTTGTTTGGCTAACGCAAATAAACTGACTTTGGATGAAATGATCTCCATTGCCAGTGATCATACTACCGCCGATGATGACGCAGGCGGTGATCTCGCAGCTACAGCAATCCCCCTACATCAACAAAAGAAGAACCGTGATAACGGCAACAGCAGCAGCCATAAACGCAAGAACCCTGATGACCAGAAGAGTGGCGGATCCGAGATGGTCGCCATGGCGTTCCAACGCGGAGGTCCAGGAGGCGGAAGAGGACGCGGCCGTGGAGGCGGAGCCGGCAGGGTCGACGGCACGGCACCGAGGTCACGGTGGCGGATCCCGCGCCCCGCAAACCTACGAGGAGTACAGAGACATGCCCTGCCTGGCCCACCTGGATCCGGTTACAGGGAAGTCCACTCACACCAACCGCAACTGCAAGTGGGTCAATGATCTAAAGAACGACCCGGAGGCAGGATACAAGCGAGCCCGGAAGCACCGCCCACGCGGCAAGGGAGGCAAGGGCAAGAACAAGGACAAAGAGGAAGACAGTTCCGAGGCGATGGATGAGGATGATAACTCGCCGGATCCCAAGGCAGGGTCCGCAGGTAAATCCAACCCATTCGAGAAAAAGAGCGTGGGGGGCTGTGCCGCAGTATGTCAGGTGGTCGGAAGTCCCGTGCACATTTGACAGGGAGGATCACCCTGCCATTGTGCCAAAAGAATGCTACGCCTTGGTTGTAAGTCCCCGCATAGACGGGTATGACTTCTCCAAGTGCCTCATGGATGGTGGAGCCAGCTTGAACATCATGTACCTGGAGACTCTAGAGCGGATGAACCTCACCAAGGAACAGCTCAAACACAGCAACACTGAGTTTCATGGCGTGGTTCCGGGTAAGAAGGCGAATTCCCTCGGCAGCATCACACTTCCCGTGGCCTTCGGCGATGTTCACAATTTCCGCGAAGAGAAAATCACGTTTGAAGTTGTGTCCTTCAAGAGCTCATACCACGTCATCTTTGGCAGGCCCACCTACCACAAGTTCCACGCAAGAGCGTGCTACATCTACAACAAGCTCAAGATTCCGGGTCCTAAGGGTATGATTACCGTATCCGGAGACTACAAAAAGGCTCATGAGTGCGAGTTGGGCGAAGCCGCCTTCGCAGAGTCTGTGTTATCTGGAGAAGAGCTGAAAGGCTACAGAGCCGTGGTGGATCCGACTGAAATGCAGACCACCAAGAAGCAGATCTCCGAGCACAAAAACTCCTTCAAGGCCGTGATAGAGACCAAGAAAGTCAACTTCAAGGAAGGGGACGATTCCAAGCAGGTCTCAGTCGGAGCCAACATGGATCCCAAATAGGAAGACGCGCTCGTCGAGTTCCTCCGCGCTAACATGGATATCTTCGCATGGCAGCCTTCCGACATGTCCGGAGTACCAAGGGAACTCGCCGAGCACTACCTCAACATAAACCCGGGGTCTAAACCGATGAAGCAAGCTATGCGACGCTTTGGAGACAAGAAGCGCCGCGCCATAGGAATGTAGTTAGCAAAGTTACTAGAGGCAGGTTTTGTAATAGAAGTTATCCACACTGATTGGATCGCAAATCCCGTCCTTGTACCCAAAAAGAATTCTGAAATACTAAGAATGTGCATCGATTACTCTGGCTTGAACAAACATTGCCCGAAAGATCCGTTTCCCCTGCCGCGCATTGACCAAGTCATTGATTCGACGGCAGGGCGGAACTTCTGTGTTTTCTTGATGCGTATTCCGGGTATCACCAGATCCGGATGAAGGAGTCTGACCAAAAGGCGACCTCATTCATCACCCCATTTGGCACTTACTGCTATGTTACTATGCCCTTTGGCTTGAAAAATGCAGGTGCCACCTACCAACGTACGATGCAGCGGTGCTTGAAGGACCAGATTGGCCGGAACGTACACGCCTACGTCGACGACATCGCGGTCATGACTCGAAAAGTATCCGACTTGATCAGCGACCTTACAGAAACCTTCGAGAATCTCCGTCGGTACAAGATGATGTTGAATCCGCTAAAATGCGTCTTTGGCGTACCAGCTGGAAAACTCCTTGGCTTCATTGTCTCTAACAGGGGCATTGAAGTTAACCCGGAAAAAATCAAGGCAATTTTGTGCATAAAAAGGCCAACTTGTCTCAAAGATGTGCAATGGCTCACTGGTTGTGTCGCAGCAATCAGCAGGTTTGTTAGCCGTCTTGGTGAGAAGGCACTTCCCCTGTACAAGCTATTGAAGAAAACAGACAAGTTTGTCTGGGACGAGGCAGCAGATGCAGCACTTCAAGGGTTGAAGGAAATACTCAACTCCCCACCCATCCTAGCAGCTCCAGGAGAGTCAGAGCCTATGCTCCTTTACCTGGTAGCTACCAACAGAGTCATCAGCCTCGTCATCGTGGTGGAGCGACAGGAAGAAGGTCACGAGTATGGAGTCCAAAGGCCATTCTACTATATTAGCGAAGTCCTTACGGAGTCCAAACAACGCTACCCTCACTTTCAGAAGTTAGCCTACGGAGTATTCCTAGGCAGCAGGAAGCTGAGACACTACTTCCAAGAGCATCCAGTAACAGTCGTGAGCAAGGCTCCGCTGTCAACGATTCTCAACAACGCTGACGCAACAGGACGCACAGCAAAATGGGGCATCGAATTATCCGCCTTCGACATCAACTACAAAACCAGGACCGCGGTCAAATCTCAGGTCTTGGCAGACTTCGTCGCAGATTGGACAGAAGCTCCGGATATGAATTTGGAGCCGGAACCTGAGACATGGGTCATGCACTTCGATGGATCCAAGCAGCATCAAGGCTCAGGAGCCGGAGTCACCCTGAAGTCCCCTACCGGAGAAGAACTGCAGTACGTTCTGCAGATACACTTCGAAGCTACAAACAATATGGCGGAATACGAGGCTCTACTACACGGATTGCGCATCGCCAAGGAGATAGGGATCAAGCACATTATATGTTGCGGAGATTCAGACCTGGTGGCACAGCAAGTAGCCGGAACCTGGAACGCCAGAAATTCCATCATGGCGGCCTACAGAGACGAAGTTGACGAGATCGCTAAACATTTCCTCGGATACGAAGTCAAGTACGTCAGGCGAGATGACAACACAGCGGCAGATATGCTATCCAAGCTCGGATCCGGCAGGAAGCCAATTCCGCCGGGAATTTTCCTGGAGCATCTCCGGATACCCTCGGTGAAGGGCGCTAACCCGGAAAACCCAGAAGTGGCAGTATCTCCGGCTAGAGAAGTGATGGATGTCATTCCGGCTTGGACACAGCCTTTCCTGGACTACCTCATCGATCAGAAGTTGCCAGAGGACGAGGTCCTCGCGCGACAGATCATCAGACGAGCAAGATCCTACACAATTGTTGATGGACAGCTCTACAAACGAAGTGCAGCAGGGGTATTTCTCAAATGCGTCTCCAATCAAGATGGCATTGATATCCTCAGAGAGATCCACGCAGGGGATTGCGGGCATCATGCCGCTCCCAGGTCACTCGTTGCAAAAGCTTTTCGGCTAGGTTTTTATTGGCTCACAGCTAAAGAAGATGCTGACAAAATAGTCAAGACCTGCCGAGGTTGTCAGTACTACGCTACTCAACCAAACGCTCCAGCCCAAGAGCTGAAGACCATACCTATCACCTGGCCATTTGCGGTCTGGGGGCTCGATATGGTTGGTAAATTAAAAAGATCATCTCCTGGCGGTTTCGAATACCTTTTGGTCGCTGTTGACAAGTTCAGCAAGTGGATTGAGGCAAAGCCAGTGAGAAAAGCCGACGGTGCTACGACACTAAAATTTGTTTGCAGCCTCGTGATGAGATTCGGCATCCCACACAGCATAATCACAGATAATGGCACAAACTTCGCACAGGGAGAATTGAAGGTTTATTGTGAGACAGTAGGGATCCGACTGGACCTTGCATCTGTGGCACACCCACAATCCAATGGTCAAGTTGAAAGGGCTAACGGCCTAATATTATCAGGAATTAAGCCACGCCTTGAAGAACCGCTGCGACGAGCAGCCGGAGCTTGGGCTGACGAGTTGGAAGCTGTCTTGTGGAGTTTACGAACTACCCCTAACAGGTCAACAGGGTTTACCCCATTTTTCCTGGTATACGGATCCGAAGCCGTGCTTCCCTCCGACATCATCCACGATTCACCGCGAGTTTCCGCCTTCAATGTAGAAACAGCTGACGAGGCCAGACAGCTATCTGTGGACCTGATCGAGGAAGCTCGGAACTTAGCTGACCAGCGCTCCGCCATCTACCAGCAGAAGCTCCGACGTTATCACAGTCGTTGAGTTCGGAATCACTCTTTCATGGCAGGAGACCTGGTCCTCCGCCTTCGGCAGGTGAAAGACCATAAGCTGCAGTCTCCATGGGAAGGACCCTTCGTCGTTAGCAAAATGCTTCATAACGGATCGTACTACATTGTTGATTTCCGAGAGCTGAAGGACAGACCTGCTAATTGGCACCGGAAACGCAAGCGTGAGGATCCGGATGACATCTATGACGGGACAGATCGCCCCTGGAACATAGCACAGCTACGTCCTTTCTACACTTAGCGTATTTTTTCCGAATTACAAACTCTGTAATAGTTATACATGATCAATGAAATAAAGCTTGTGGTTCACTCTTTGAGTCTTTTACCTCCTTTACTTGTTCATTTTTAGATCGTGTATGTTTTCCGACTAAAACCGCAGAGCTGGATTCTTCCGCCTAGGCGAGTATAAAAGTTGTGATTTTTCAAAAATCGTCCTTTAGGACGTAAGCTTAAGTTTTCTGATTAAATTGTTATCTGTTGCGAACTCGTGGATTCCTAGTAGCGATTTCCGGCACCTTATGCTTGGGGGCTTGTTTCCGCGGTTATTGACGGATTGCCATTGGGCTCCGTCGCCGCTGGCGAGTGTTTCCGGCTAAGGTCTTCCGGCTCGCGGAAGGTCAAGCGGGCAAGCCGGAAAACAACGAAGTCAGCACTTGCTTTCCGATACAAAACGAAACATGCACATAATATTAAAGGATAGCAGGATAAGTGTTTCCGCCCCATGCATAGTTGTTTCGTTCCTAGCTACTTAAGAATTTAAAGTCTTATTACAAACCCACTCTGGGGCCAAAATGATGCAACCTTGTTTCATTGTTCAAACAGGAACTCTACTCGGAGTCCTCTTCTTCAGATTCTTGGTAGGTGGAGCCGTCGCCGTCGCTGTCGCCGGAGCCGGCCTCGGAGTCGTCACCAGAGCCTTCTCCGGAACGCTCGATGCTTGACCCGGAGCCTTCCCCGTAATACTCCGGCTCGCCTTCTTCCTCCTCTGCGTCGGAAAATCCCTTCGGCAGATCGTATTTGTTATACCAGAACGAGTGGTTCACTCGCTTGACAAACAGCTGCTCGTACCCTTGGGTTTCCGAGAGGATGGCGCCCATGTCGGAACCCTCTGGAGCTCCGCGCGCAACATCCGCAAAATTGAGCGAGGGGAAGTGAGCCTTGCAGGTGGCTAAGACCAGGGAGGCGACTCCGCGCGCGGAAGATTTCTGCCAATCCTTGATGAATTTCGGCACTTGCTCCATTAGCTTGGTCATCGTGTCGATCACGGAAGTTTTGGCCTTCTTCAGAGACAGGGTCTTGGCGATTCCGCGACAGGCTTCAAATAGCGAGTCGATGGAAATCCGCGCTTCGTCATATGCCTCTGTCCTCTTTAGGTTCGACTCTTTTGACCACTCGAAGCCAAGGCTCGCTGTGGAAGAAGGAAGCTCAATTCCGTTACGGAGAGCACAGCATATAAAGAAGTCGGAGAAACAACAAGGAATAAGCGCTTACGGAAGATGAGTTTGTCAATGGCCTCCGCCTCCGCCTCTAGAACTTTGTTCTTGGCCACTAAGGAAGTTACTCGACTTTGGCTCTTCTTTAGCTTATCATTCAGTTCCACCAACTCGCGAGCATGCTTCTCGGAGAGCTCCTTCCTCTTCTCATTCTCCTTGTCGGAGGATTCTTTGATGAAGGTTTTGAGAGACTCGTTCTCCGCCTCCAGCACCTTGACTTTGGCGGACAGATCATCGAATGAGGAGTGCTTGGCAGTTTCTTCTGCAGGCGGAAAGTTGCACATGTTATGCATCATGAACAGTTGTATCAGCATGCTGATTAAAACTCGGATTTCGTACCTTGAAGGCGGGTCTCAAGAAGCTGGATAGCCTTTTGGCTATTTTCCGCGTTCTGACGCAGCCCTTCGATCTCCGTGATCTGCTCCAGCACATGAACGCGTAGATCTTCGTGCAATTTCCACGTGGTCTGAGAAGCAGAGAGGAGTTAGCCGGATATTTAAAATCTTGGGGGCTGGCGAGGAATTCAAAGTCTTGAAGGTATAAAATTTTAAAATTCCGCCTAAGGTACATCTTGAGAAAGCATCGGCTAACACATGTTACACGGAAATGTCTGACCCAATGCTTGGGGGCTAGTATTACCTGCCGCACTTCCTTGTGCTTGGCGAAAAACACTCTCAGACCGTCCTCCAGATCGGTGAGCTCTTGCATCTCCTCATCTGATTTCTCCCAAACCTTGTTCAGCATAGCGGAAACTTCCGCGTGGCGCTGTGCGAGGGAAAGCTTTTGCAGAGACTGAGTCAGTCGAGGGTCGACCCTAATCACGTTGGAGGCTTGAACGAGCTTTACCTTCTCCTCATATTCTTCCTCTGTGAGCTCCGCGAAAGTGGCGCTTGGTTGATCTTGCGGAGGAGCAGACGAGGAGGCACCCTTGGCGGAATCGCCGTGGTCGGTGGGATCTTCCGGAAGGTCATCAAGGTTGATGACATCCTTGGGATCCGGCTTGGAGGCAGACGAAGCCTTGGGTGGGACCTCCATCTCAGGAGTAACAGGAACTGAAGCCGGAGACGGCTTGACCTTCTTCTTCAAGACCCTCGGAGCCTTGGGGGGCTGGCTTCCGAAACTTCAGTAAAAGGAAAAAAGCATAACAATTAAGTAAGGGTTTACTTGTGAAGCCAGAACCTGGATCTTGGAGACAGACACTTACCCGGAAGGCTTGAAGAAGTGCTGGATGGCGGGCTGCCCTTTGTTGCTGATGCTAATCAGCTTGAGGCGCTTCTTTTCCGCCTCCGCTTTCCGGGTAGCCGCAGTGCTAGGCGCTTCGCGGGCGTGCTTAGCGGCGAGGCTGGAGGGAGCAGGCCTCTTCCTCTTAGGAGGGCGCGGAGCCTCGTGAGCTTCCGCCTCTGATGCAGCTTCCGGATCCGTGTTGCCGGTGGAAGGAACCCGGAGGAGAGTTCCGAGTTCACTTTCTTCAAGGGCCTCGAGCTAAGGCACAGAGTTAACACTTAGACAAAAAGTTTGAATGCAAAGAAAAACAATGGGCTAAGTCAAGACGACGTACCGCGGTTCCGGATCCATTCGTGTGGATATCTTTGTTACACACGTGAACATGTAGTTCACGCGGAATCTTGATGAGGAGCCGGATCCTCTTGTCAATGGCGTCGGCGGAAAGGTTGTCTTTCATGGTGCGCATTGGGTCCTCGCGCCCCGTGTACTGGAACATCAGACGGTCCCTGTGTTGGAGCGGTTGGATCCGCTTGGTGAACCAGGAAAGGGTCAAGTCCTTCCCTGTCAGCCCCTCCGCCGTTAGCTTGCAGATCCGCCTAACGGCGCGTGTGAGCTGGGGCGACTCGGAGAGGTGGGGGCAGTGTGTCCATGACGGAATCTCGGTGGCGGGGCAGTTCTTGAATGGCGGCAATCTCCTTTTGCTCGCCGGGTCGGAGACGTCCTTCAAGTAGAAGAAACCCCCAGACCAATACCGCGCGGATTCGTGGCGGTCGGTGTGAGGGTAGACGCGGCCCGGGCGGATCATGAAGGTGATGGATCCGCATGTTGCTAGCTCGGTGGACTGCCGGATCCTCTCCTTCTTAACGGAAAAATAGTATTGGAACAAAGAGATGTCGGGGGTTACCCGGAGATGGCCCTCGCAGAGGGTGACGTGGTTGCTAATAGCAAGCACGCTATTCGGAGAAATGTTGTGGGGTTGGAGCTCATAAACCTTCATGATCTCCAGGAAGAAATCTGAAGGCGGAAATGAGAAACCTCGCTCCACCAGTGCCTTCGTTAACACCAACTCGTTGTCCTCCGGAGCTGGAGCTAAGGCATTCGGAACTGACCTCCAGCTTCCGGGTTGCAGGAAGCCTTCCGCCTCGAGGTTCTTTAGCTCCATCTCAGTGGTGGTACATGGCCACCATTTCCCCTTGGCTTCAGAATCCCGCTGGCGAGCCTTCGATTTTTTGGCGGCGATCTCTTCCGCTTTGTGCTCCGCCTGATCCGCCCCGGAGGCTTTCTCCGGGTTAGCCGAGGTCCCTTCGGCGTCCTTGCCGGAATCCTTTGGAGGATCCAGCTGGACTGGGACGAAGGGTGGAGGGGCGGAGGAAATTGGGGTTGCCAGGATTGGTTCAGAGGTTGGAGGCGGAGTCGTTGAAGACATCTGAAAAAGAAACGAAGGCGGAAAAACATTGCTTAGTCGGATCCAACGTCGTCTTCCTAAAGTTCATCCCTACCGACTACGGCGCGAGGACGAAGCTCGAGAGCTCACCGTGATGGAGTCCGCGGTGGTCGGAGTCGCCGGCGACGAGGTTTTTGCGTGGTGGCTCGCTGAAGTTAAGAACGGGATGAACACAGTGCGGTGGTGAAACAGCTCCGACGAAACTCCGGCGAGATTCCGGCACGGCGGAGAGAAAAGCTCGAGGCGGCGCTTCGCAGAGAGGTATAAAGGGGGGTGAATGAGGATTAGGGGTCGACGGCGGATATTTATAGGCCGGAGGGACGAGATTCGTGCTCCGCATCCTAGGATGGAACGCAAGCGTCGCACCGTTGGATGCGTGACACGTGTCCAAAACCCTAAATGGTAAAAATGGCTAGAGATAAGTTATCGCACAAATCGCACGAAAATGGCGCCAGAATTGGCGGAACCGTTTGAGTCTTTTAAGATTCCGGGTGATCGCGTCAAGATAAATAGCTCTCATTCGCAAGCAGGGAAGTAACCCGGAAACGTATCTCGAACTGTCGATGGATGAAGTCCCGTAGGATGTGAGCATTTTCCGACTAAAGGTTGGGAGAAGAAGAAAATGTGAAGTTGGAGTTCTTCAAGTTTCTCCGCGTTACCGATGTTGTCGGAGACCATGATAGACTAGCAAGGCGGAAACAGCAGGTGAAACTCGGAGAACTCTGGGGCTACTGTTGTGGGTATACTTCATGGGTGTACCATCGACGGTGCCTAGATCCGGCAAGCCCAGGTGGCCCACAGATGGTGATGAGGCATGTGGCCCATCGGGCGGCCCAGTTGTTGTTGATCCTGACGGAAGATGTCCGGCCCAGGAGCAGGGAGCCGGATCCGACCGACCTCGAGGAGGAACCCGGATCCACGGAGGCCCATTAAGGGACCCGGATCCGGTGCGACATAGATGGAAGGGCGGATCCTTGACGTGCACGGCAAGACATTGTACCGTAGTTAGGTAACCTGTATCCGGGTAGGACTCTCCTTGTAAACCCTAGATCCGTGCGCCTTTATAAGCCGGATCCTGGGAGCCCTAGAGGCAGAACCTCAATTTATTGTAACATCGCGAAAGCGCCCAGATAATTCCAGACAAGCAGCAGTAGGCCCTGTCATCGTGCAGGTGTTCCGAAGCTGGGTAAATCGCGTACCACCATCCCGTGTGCACTCCGCCCTATGGCCCCTACTTCTACTCCCCCTCGTGAGGATCCCTCCTCCGAGGTACCGTCGATTAGGCAACGACAACCAGATCGGGTGATGAGACAGTTTGGTTTGTTCCAAGAGACCTCGCCGCCATGGAAGGACGCTAGAATAGAGTTGCACGAGTGAGTCCTTCATACATAATATATTCATGACCTACTGAATATACTGCTGACTATGAATTTAAACTTCTAGGTTGGACAAAATAAGGCAGAAGATGGAGAAGAATTGGCCCATTCGTCACAAGCACTACATCAGCAAGTTCAAGGCCATCATCATGAGGATTGAGGACCCAAAAACAGTTCTGGTTCCTAAACAACCATTCGATAGCGAAGCATTCAGCCGGTATCTTTTCTGGCTAGGCAGTGTGTCTCGTTTGTACATAAAGTCGCCGGCTTTTGCACCCGTGGACGTAGGAGACGGAACATATCCGGATGATGAGGACATGGCCAAGTTGGATTATAATAGACGCACAAGAGAGGGTAGAAACCCTGACCCCACATGTATATTCCGCTATTGCTGTCACAGGCAATTGACGGACACCTCTCATAACACTATTGAAGCATTCAGCCATATTGGATGTCATGTCACCGTACCTCATACCACCATAGTCATAAGCTCGCGCCCACTTTGACCTCTTTGTCATGTTCCTTCTGAGAAACTCCTTGCCCCCATCATTGGTGAGACCATACAATCTGTTGTACAGCTTAGTAAAATGTCGAGCGGTTAAGGCGAGACAACAATCTTGTAGATCGTCTGCAAGCTCTTTGTTCCCACATGCTCTATAGAAGTTGGACACGAAATGCCTAGTGCACAATCGATGGTGCACATGAGCGCACCCTGGAATTTCCTTCTCAACTGTGTTGAGTATCCCTTGATGGCAATCTGAGATGACACAAACCTGGTCGGTTCAATAACCTTTGTCCTCACTAGGTGCATGAATCACTCCCAATTGTTGTTGTTCTCCATAGTTACCAAAGCAAAAGCCAAAGGCAACAATTGGTTTGCAGCGTCATGAGCTACGGCAACCAACATTGTGCCCTTGAACCTCCCGGTCAAAAATGTGCCATCAATGGCATAACCGGCCTGCAATGCTTGAATGCCCTTATGCTTCGCCCGAATGCCCAAAATGCACGACCAAATACTCGGACACTTTCACCTTTCATAGTCCTAGTCTTTGTTCCAAGAGTCTCCACCACATGATATGTTCCCGGGTTTCTTGCCGCCATAGCTCCCAACAACCTAGGTAGGCGGTTATATGCTTCTTCCCAATCACCATACAAAATTTTAAATGACGCTTGCTTGGCCTTCCACGCCTTCCCATACTTCACCTTGTAACCAAATAGTTCATTTATCAAGTCTATCACCCCCTTAATTGTATATGTAGGGAGTGACCTTATGTTGTTGGCAACTCTATAAGCAATGGAAGCGGAGGACAATTGACGGTGATCATCCGCAACTGTGGTATCACGGATATCCTTGCCACTGCATGTGTGAATAGATTGGCAAGTTACAATGCTCCATTGTGGCCCTCCTCTGAATGGTCTTGCACGCACAACCCACGAACATCCTTTGTACTCACACTTGACTGTGTAGCACACCTTAGCATCCGAGCGAACCACCTTGTACGGTCGATGGTACTTAACCGCGTAGTCCTTGATCCACATTTGAAATTCCAACAAACTTTGAAATTTCACTCCGGGATTAATCCCATACTTTTTGGGTTTCCTATCCTTTTTAGGCGATACTCTTGGTTCAAGCACTCTACTAATACCACCATCAACTATAACCTTATTTGCAAGGCTAAGATCTCGGAACAATGATGGGCGATGAGCACGGCCTACTACCTTCATGTGAGCTACGACTTCTTTAGCCGTTAGCCCATCCTCATCAACATCTTCATCGGGCCCTTCATCCTCCGAGTCTGATGCATGCGATCGCAAATAAGGGAGGTCATGGTCCATGTCCTCCTCTAGGCAATTTGCCTCCACGTCACCGACTTCATTCTCACGGAGCCCATGCTCCGCTTCATCGCCCTCGTAGTCACCACCCTCTGTTTCCTCCTCTTCATATTGGTCATTACGAACTGGGCTCATTGGAGGTTGGCTCATTGGAGGTTGGCTCATTCGAGTGTCGTACACATCGACACTATGATGCTCAGACGGCTCATCGCGAGCACATGGGGAAGCATGTCGGTTCAAGTCAATGCTCAACCGAGCAACAAACTTCCTTGTGGCAAATAACTCGAGAGACTTATCTTGGGAACCCTCCACAATCTCCTTGTATGCGCTCCAATTCAACTCCGAGTCAAAGGGCATTATCTTCAACCGATTGTGATGTCCAAACCCGGCTTATACCTTCCAATCAATTCACATGCATCACTTGGATCCATCCACTTCAAATTGAATCTAATTCTTTCAATAACCTAGCTCGGCGTAGGTAGGACTAGTGGTGAATACCATAACTACCTCCTTTGGGTCAACACACTCGGCATTCCCTTTCAAAAAAGCCGCTTTGTCCATATGATGAACATTCACAATTCTTGCCATCTAAAAAAATGACAAAAATCCAAATGCATCAAGATCTTTCATAACCCTAACCCTAAGCACCAATTTGAACACCTAATGTTTCATAGTCATCTAACCGAAAAACATTGGCCGGTTCATAAGAATTTTCAAATGCAAGATCTAGGGTTTCATTACTTGTGAAGAAAAGCACAAAATCCATGAAATTAATTGGACGAAAAGGGGGAGAATAGGGGAGATTACCTCTTGGGCCTAAAGGGAGTCGAAATCCATGAAGAAACGCCACAGATCTGAGGGATTTGATGGAGAGCTTGTCCGCCCAAGAGGCATGGCTCCATTGCGGGCGGAGCCAAACTACATAGCATGGCGCCGTCCGGGACGGAGCCAAGCTTCCTACTTGCGGGTCCCACCACAGTTGTTGGCCGCCATGTCTGCATGGCCATAGCGCCACTGGCTGTGGCGTCGTGGTCGCATAACGCCGTCTTTCGATGGCGTTATGGTGCTAACCTTGGCTCCACCCGGTGCGGCGCCGAGCAAAAGGGTCAATTCGTGAAATATTTTCCGGGAGAGGTTATTTTGTGCGTTGTTACCAGAAATAGGTTAGTTTTGTCAAAATCGACTTTCTCCCATGCCACTACCATGCATCGAGCCCCGCAATTCATTGATTCAGGCCGATTTAGCCACTCCAGTGAACCGCCGCCAGCAGATGCGGCACCCCTCCCTCCTTGCTGGATCTACAATGCCGACGTCAATGGCTCTCTCCCTCAGTCATGGGATCTCCTTGCATGGCCACACACATTCCGTGTGGCAAGGACACGTTCGGAACTGGTTGAAACGGCATGGAATGCCCACACTCGTCCTGTTGTACGCGCGTCTGTACTCCCACGGGGAGGTAGAGAGCTCTGGGACCACCACGCATCGCGTGGAACCCTACCTCGTCGACTACCTACTGTCGTCGTTGGTGGATCCGGGGATAGAGGAGGCAGAGGCGAAGTCGTAGCAGGAGCCAAAATCGGAGGGGGTTGCGATAGAGCAAGAGGCGTAGCCGTTGCATGAGCCAAAACCGGAGATGGGGAATGAGGAGGAGGAGGAGGTTGTCGTGTCCGAACTAGAGGCACATGTTCTCCATCAGGTGCACGCGGGCTGCATGCGCACTGAGGCATGTGAGGTGATAGTTTGCCACAATCTCGTGGCGTACAATGACGCACGGATTGAGGTAGGCCTCTGTGGTGCACGAGGTGAACCGCCAGACCTGGAGCATCGAGGCTCTACTCCAGGCCTACTGGGCGAACACCTCCGATGACAAGGAGTGAAGCTACCACTGACATGTCCAGTCATAGAAGCAAAGTCACCTTTTTGTTCCCGATTTAGGTTGAGGTCTAGGTAGTCTAGATCCCAGAGATAACTATGATTATGCTTGTAAATTATGGTTAGCTATATGTTTTAACTTTTACAGTATATGTACTTCCTTGTGTGACTGGAAAACTAGTATGGGGAGTACTTGACTAAGTTTTTCTAGATACCCGAGCGTGCTAAAGTTGCTCTAACGGCACCTCTACTAGCATCCCTAAAATTGACTCAAAAAAAATTGGAAAGGGGAGAGAAGATATTACTAGTATGATTTTCTTCTCGTCCGACAGCCTACAAGTTCTCGCAGTTGCATCTTTCAAAAGTTGCGTCGCAGCTCGTACATGACCTTCCCTTCACTGCAATGAGGTCTGCCTTGTACAGCCAGATTTCGGGGCAATGTTCCTGGTGGTGGAGGAAACTGATGGGATTCGTAGCATAGAAAACAAAAAATTTCCTACCGCAAGAACGAATAACAAGCCAAGATCTAATCTAGTAGATGGTAGCAACGAAGTGAAGATGTGAGACTAACCCTCGAAGATTCCAAAGCCTACAATATTAGATCTCGTTGTTGATGTAGTCAATCATTTGCCGCTTTCAAAAGCGCGTAGAAGATCTTGACGGTGCCACAATCAGGCAGCACCTCCGCACTCGGTCACACGTACAATGTTGATGACGACATCCTTCTCCCCGTTCCAGCGGGAAGCGGATGTAGTAGATTCTCCTCGGAATCCCGCCAGCACGACAGCGTGGTGACGGTGGTGGTGGAGATCTCCGACAGCGCTTCGTAAGCACCGCGGGAGAGGATAGAGGAGGGGTGTGGCTAGGGTTTGGGAGAGGGGGCTTGGGCTGCGACTTGTGCACCTCTTGGGGCTCCCATTGCCCTCCTTTTATAGGTGGAAAAGGTCCTTGGGTCGTCCAAGACCTGCCCCCAAAGTTTGGGAGAGTTCCGGTAGGTTTCTGTCAGCCGAAACCTACTAGAACTAGGACTCTTTTGCCAAACCCGAATCTGCCTTAGGGGAGACTCCTTAACCCTTAAGGAAAACATGGATACACCTATTATGGAACCCGCCGGACTTCCTTAGATAGCCCGGGTCGTCCCGGACACTTCGGGAACTTTCCAGAATATTCCGGACTATTCCGGTCCTTCCAAAACCTTCTAGAAGCTCCGGTCAAAACACCGGAATTTTTCCGAACCCCGGAAAATGACTTCCCATATAAAAGTCTTATTCTCCGGACCATTCCGGAACTCCTCATGATGTCCTGGATCCCATCCGAGACTCCGAACAACATTTGAACTCCATTCCATATTCCATATATACTTAAAACGACATCAAACGTTAAGTGTGTCACCCTACGGTTCGAGAACTATGCGGACATGATCGAGACTCCTCTCCGATCAATAACTAATAGCGGGACATAGCGATCCATGATAGCATGATCGAAAGAACCATTTACATAAAATAACAATTCCCTTTGTCTCGCGATATTTTACTTATCCGAAATTTGATCGTCGGTATCTCCATACCTAGTTCAACCTCGTTACCGATAAGTACTCTTTACTCGTACCGTGATATAATATCCCTTATAAACCATTCACATGCTTGCAACCTAATTAGATATCATTCCACCGAGAGGGCCCAGAGTACATCTATCCGTCATCGGGATGGACTCCCACTCTTGATCCATATGCCTCAACTCATACTTTCTGAATACTTAATCCCATCTTTATAACCACCCATTTACGCAGTGACGTTTGATGTAATCAAAGTACCCTTTCGGTATAAGTGATTTACATGATCTCATGGTCAAAGGACTAGGTTACTATGTATCGAAAACTTATAGCAAGTTGAACTTAATGACTTGATCTCATGCTATGCTTACTATGGGTGTGTCCATCACATGATTCACCTAATGATATGATCTTGCTATTAATAACATCTTATGTTCATGATCAGGAAACCATGATCATCTATTAATCAACAAGCTAGTTAAATGAGAGGCTTACTAGGGACTCTGGTTGTTTACACAACACACATGTATCAATGTTTCCGGTTAATACAATTATAGCATGGAGTGTAAAAATTTATCATGAACACTAAGATATAACAATAACTATTTTATTATTGCCTCTCGGGCATATCTCCAACAGAAACTCGGGCAGCCGACAGGCGTAGGGTGGCGTCTACAGCATGAGGAAAAGCGTCGCCCATTGAACCGCACAATCGGAGACGATCATCCACTGATTATGGATAGAGCAGCAACCGAAGACGAAGATGAAAAGTGGCGAGCTCGGTTTGCCAGGAAAATAAGGAAGCATGATGGGTTGGGAAGGGGATTTGGTGCACATGAGCTCCAGTGCTCCCGCTAGGTGGTGCACTGTGATTTGCTTGTTTCATTCTTGGTAACTGTGTTGGTCCAAGTTGTACCATATGCGACTACAGTGCCGCAATCAGAAGGTAGGTACGCGGTGCGGTTCAGTAAAGTCAGATGTGCCAGACACAACACATTTCTCGTCGGCATGCACATTAATATGTTTAGTGGGCCACACTTTTGCAGAGCACATGTAGACATTGTTTGAATAGATTTTTTGGTGAACTCGACTCTTCTGCCCGCTGGAGAGCTAGGTCAAGAAGATAGGAGAAACCAAATCTTATACAGAGTCCATTGAAGCTTTCTAGCTCGAGAAGATGGAGAACGGCCATACGAATACATAACATTTGTAAGTTTCTCTGAATTCTAAAAACATATTTAATTATCCACTAAACCAAATTATCTCCTTACCCTTCCCTTTAAATTTTAGGAACTATGGGAACGGTTTGGGTAGATAAGATTCTAGACCTGAATGGCGAAACAAACACGAACTGAAGCGTGTTCGCACAAGAGGACTAGAGGGAGGGCAGGAGTGTGTTTTCTTAGAGGAAAGACCCAATGGCCCTGCTTTTTTTTATGAAAGCATAGACACCCAGTTTTGGAAAAGGAAAAAAAAAACATTCAGAAGATCTGGGAAAACCAGCTAAACAAAAGAGAAGCAAACAAACTAAGCTAGCTATTCCAGACAGTCAAACTAAGATCCACACTGGGGAAAAGATATAGTCTGCATCTTCCTTGCCACCAGTTGCAAATTTTTCACCAGGCATCTCCATCTCTCCTCACGTTTTTCCGATAACATGTAATGCAAGTCCATTGAGACAGAGAGCAGGAGTGAGTGCTTGCATGGAGGAAGATGATGTATCCGACACGCAGTCGACCTTGCTGTTGTGCCAAAGGGAGAGCTAATACTGTAGAAGAAAGACGAGTGTGAAGGGGTTGGAGGTGCTGACCGAAGAGTGATGCGTTCAGGCTATGAAGACACGTTACCTCTGAGCTGTCAGCACAACTTCTGTCCACGCGCTCCCTCATTAAATGCACCATGGCAGAAAATACATCAAGGTTGCTCATGTACGTGCATATATACAGTAATGAATCTGTCTCTGTGCTGCAAGGATACAGACAGATAGATGGCCAAATTGGAAAAATGAACAGCTCAGATTAGCTCCAGCTGGCGGGTTGACGCTAGTATAGAATTTTTTTTTTGAGCAGTTGACGCTAGTATAGATGTATACATTATCGGAGGGAGTACAGTGTTGTAAGATCGTTGCCCATCAGACCAGGCCAAAAAGCCCATCAAGCCCACTAGCCTCATCAAGCCCGAACCCAACTAGAGTACTCCATCTTCCTCCTCTCCCCGCTGGCCCATCCCACCATGCTTCTTGCTCGCAAGCTTCTCCCATGGCCGCGCCCCAGACGGTCGCGAGACCAGGCTCTAACCCGCCGCCTCTTCCGCGCCTCCCACCTCTCCGACCCGGACGACGACGACCCCCCGTTCACGCGAATCCCAAGCAACCCGCCTCGAGCTCCGGCACCGCCGCCGCCGCCGAATTCGAAGGCCCAGGCCAGCAAGATCATCCCCGACGAGCCGGCGCGCTCCGACCTACCCTTCGACTTCCGGTACTCGTACTCGGAGGCTGACCCGTCCTGGAGGCCCATCGGGTTCCGCGAGCCCACCCGGTTCTCGCCCTTCGGCCCCGGCCGCCTTGACCGGCCCTGGGACGGCGTCGCCGCGCGCGTCGACGGGGAAGTCGGGGATGGAGACGCCCGTCAGAGTACTAGGGAGGAGGTGCTTGGCGATGCGCTGTCGGAGGCGGAGGTGGCGGAGCTCGTCGAGAGGTACCGACACAGTGACTGCTCCAGGCAGATCAATCTGGGTAAGCTTGTGCCACTTTCACCGCCCAAATGGCAGATTCTTTCTGGTGGTTATAGTTGTCCAAGCCTTTTGCTTTATTAACTCCTAATCTTTTTGCACGTTGTGTTAGATTGATAATAATGAAATAACAAGCATAATTTATAGGATTGAATTGTGCCAAATTCGTCAAAAAAGGGAAAAATCTAGATTAATGCATTGTATAATACATATATAAGGTGGCTATGTGCAATTTCCGTGGGCTGTTATATTTGAACATTTGATCGATCATGTAGCTCAGGAACAATTACATTTATTTTTAAAACCGTTCCGTTCCAGCTATCAATGTGATGTCTAATGTTCTCAGGGAAAGGAGGTGTAACACATAATATGCTCGATGACATCCACAACCACTGGAGACGTGCAGAAGCCGTTAGGATCAAATGTCTTGGGGTGGCAACTCTTGACATGGACAATATATGCTTCCATCTCGAGGTCATAATGTGTTGCCACATGCTTGAGGAAACTGTGAATTGCGGTCTTCTTATCTGTTCTATTCGATCATTAGTCAAGTTCTGACGTGAGTGCACAATTTTGCAGGATAAAACAGGTGGGAAAATCATATACCGTTGCATAAATATCCTTATCCTATATCGTGGTCGGAACTATGATCCAAAACAACGGCCTGTCATACCATTGATGTTGTGGAAGCCATTGGCTCCTATTTATCCTAGAGTCGTCCAAAATGTTGCTGAAGGGTTGACTTTTGAGGAAACCAAAGAAATGAGGAATAGAGGATTGAATTCACCACCGCTTATGAAATTGAGTAAGTTAAAATTTTCTATCAAGAGTATTCTGAATCATATAAGCTCATACTGCCATCCCAGTGGATATCATTTCTTCGTTGTTGTGATGTTTTTATCTTGTGCAGCTAGGAATGGTGTTTATGTTAATGTTGTTGAAAAAGTGAGAGAGGCCTTTAAGACTTTGGAAGTAGTGAGACTAGATTGCTCTCACACTGGCACTAGCGATTGCAAGAAAATTGGTGTGAAGCTGAGGGTATGTTGCTTACGTTCTTACGTGTTACTATGAATTAATCGTATAAGGTCTTGCATTCATATAAAAGAACAATGAAACTTGGGAAAAAAATAACTTCAATAAACTTTCTAACCAAACAACTATACTGGTAGTTACCTGGGAATTGAGGTAAAACACTCTACAGTTTGTACTCGGTCTGTCATGGATGCAGCTAAATTCTATTATGCCTTAGAACTTGGAATTTGAATGGAAGATATTTCTTGTACAACACATCCATAGACACAGTGGAGAATTTATGATAGAAACCAGATACTCCTTTATCTGTCTTACAAACATAGCAGTGTCGGTCTTAATGTGTATTTAACTTCAGTCTTATTTCTTTGATTCCATAGGATTTGGTTCCATGTGTTCCTATACTCTTTAAAGATGAGCAAATTATCCTCTGGAGAGGGAAGCTAGATCAAGAGGACTCAGTTTCAGCTCATTCTGTTTCTCAACCACAGTGATGCAAGGGTCTATAATATAACCCTGTAGTCAGTGAAGCTGCTAGCTGAAGCAGTCCTGCTGCTTGGATGACTTCTGTCTGTTCCATGAGGTGTGACCGCTAAAGCATACCCGGAACTGCAGCCTACGACAAATGATCTAAGTGCCCATCTACGTATCTAGCTGTTTGAAGTAACTGTCTCGGCGGTATCTGGACCGCACCACAGGAAAGTGATGCCCTTTTGGGGTGAAGAACAAGACAATGTCCAAGATATGCAGCAGCAGCAATGTCCTTGCTTGGAAGCGATTGCTGTGATACAGTCAGTGGTTCTTCTATCTGAGGGATTCAGACAGGTCTCAGCTTCAGTCTTGCGTCTTCTAGGCTTTGGCCTCTGCAGTTCTGAAAGTCTCAGCTCGTTCCCCTCTGGGATCAAGCGCTCAAGATGGAGACGCAAAAAACTGATTCTGTATAAATATGTAATTTACATCCATGCCTTTTGAATATAAAACGGATCATGCAACTCTCTTTTCCGTGAATGATGTTGCAAAGAGTAGATCATCTCCGGCCGCTCAACTGGTTGTGTCTCACTCTGGCTTTTCTAGTGGACAAGAAAACACTGGATATCCTAAGAACATGCTACCAGAACAAAAACATATCCACCGCAAGAAAATTGTGGGCAAAAAAAACTTCTCGTGGGCTGCTCAAGACCATAGAAATAATCATTTTTTTAGCATTTCTTCTCTTCGCATATACACCGCAAGATTTAGATTTGGATCCAGTGCATCAAGAACAGTGCCTGTTCAACATCAACCTAAGTATACATAAAATTTTGAATTTCGTTCCATCTAACTAAACTCTTTTACTACTTGAAACCTTTCAATCACAAGGAATCAAGGATGAAGTATTCGATTCAAACCCGTTCATCCCCCCCGTATACCACAGAATCGTATGTATGTATGTACATTCCATCACTCAGAGGTCAGAGCCCATGATCAGTGCATGTTACGAACTGTCGCTACCGGCAATGGCAGTGGCTGCAGCAGCATCGCCGGCTTCCTCCATCCATGCAGCGTCGGTTTCGTCCCATGAACGCGGGCGGACGCCGGTGCGGAGGAAGACGACCATCTCCAGCGCCTCGAACACCCTGTTCCTGTCCAGCACCCCGTTCCACATGCCGCTGACGATGCAGTAGTTGGTGCTGTAGGGCTGGCGGTGGTGCGCGGCGTGCTGCGCGCGCGACACGAGCACGCCGGCGGCCTGCAGCGCCTCGACGCCGGGCGGCAGCCGCCGGCGCTTCTCGTGCGCCCACGAGTGGAACTGCTGGCTCAGCACCACGCACGCCGCGAAGGTGCCGGCGAAGGCGTGCGCGGCGGCTGGCGCGTGGGCGGCCGTCACCGCGGCGTCCACGGCGGGGAGCGCGAACGCGATGGCGCGGGCCAGCGCGTGCAGGTTGTTGCAGGGCTCCCGGCGCGTGATGGTGGTCGGGTGGCGGTGGTGGCCCTGGAAGGCGGCGATCTGCGCGCCGACGAGCGGCGTGGAGGCGTCGCCGTAGTTGTCGACGAGCCAGTGGTAGACGCCCGTGGCGAGGTCGGCGAGGGAGTAGGCGGCGAGCGCGGCGGCGATCGGCTCGGCGTAGGAGCCGGAGTCGGCGGCGAGGGAGGCCGACGCGGAGAGGGAGGAGAGGACGGCGGCCGAGCCGGCCAGCGTCCACGCGCGCTGCGGCCACGTCGACCGCAGCTCATCCGGGTCGGCGCGGGACGGTGTGGCGGATATAGCCGGCGTCGTCGGCGTGGCCGCCCGGCACGGCGGTGGCGCCCGACGGAGCGACGGGAGGTTGCAGCGGGGCGTCAGTGCGTACATGGTGCAACAATGGAGCAAAGCTAATTCGTTCTAAACAAAAATTGGGCAGAGCTAGTAGCTTTATACTTACGAGAGAAAGCGCGCGCGCATGAACATGATAACATGTGGTGAGTCAACAATGGCGATTTAGTGGACAGCAATTTAATGGAGCTCTCTCCCTCTCCCCTCATCTCATATCTCTGTCTCTCAGATCGCTTTCTCTCTTAGAAAGTGCAGGGGTGTGGTTGTTTACTTGTGCGTCATGTACTCATGTATGTGGTGCGATGAGGAACTACGTGGGGAGAGGGAAGGCACAAGGAAGAGCACGGCTACTCGGCAAGCGAAACCGTGGTGTTTGCATCTCCCAAATTAAGGTGCAGGTGCAACTTAGCATCCACCTTTTTGTATGGTCTGCACATTCTGCTCAGTCCTTTTAAAAATGGCCAACCTCTCCACATGTAAATTAGCTCAGTTCTGTTTTGTTTATCTTCTTCTTCTTGAAGGTTGTAGTCTTTATAGGCTTATTGGAGGATGTCGTGTTATTCCCTTTGTTCTTGTTGTAGGGTTTCTTCTGCACCATGTTGGCGCTAGACTGACCCTCTCCTTTCTCAGTAGTATCCTTAGCCCGAGCTTTCTCATCAATATCAAGAGATGGTATCAGATTTTCAACTGATATCTCATGTCTCTTGTGTTTGAGAGTTGTGGCAAAGTTCCTGCATGAAGGGGGCAACTTTGCTATCATGCACCCAACCACAAACTTGTCAAGTAAGGCACACTAAGGAGTTCAATCTCTTTCGCAATGCACTATATCCCCGAGCTTGTTAAACTACAAAACGGTTGTTCACCATTCTGAAGTTATGGAAGCTCTCCATGATGTAGAGTTCACTACATGCATCAGTTGCACCAAATTTAGCATGCAGTGCATCTCAGAGCTCTTTTTCGTCTGTTATGTGCATGTACACATCACACAGACGATTCGCAAGAACACTCAGAACGCATCCAACGAAGAGAGTATTCGCTTCCTTGAAATTTTTCTGATCTTTGTTAGATATAGTTCCTTTAGGTATACCCTTACTAAGTTCGAACACTTTCAGATGAATAAGCTAGAGTGTTGCCTTAATCTGCCACCTCTTAAAGTACGCACCGGTAAATTTATCCAGCCTCAATGCATGAACAAAACCAGCCATTGTTAACTCAGAAAATTACCTACAATTAGGTTTTTGGATTGTTGGATAATTAGGCATAGTTTCCATGATTAATTTCAGAATATTAAGCATGACGATAACAACTACTAACATGTGAAACTCAAACATACTAGATGCATTAATCAACATGAACAGTAGCGGGACATATGATATAACATCCATCACTAAACTGATCGGGATAAGTCGCACGTACCAATCTGGTGGAGGTGATGGAGGTGTAGCAGTCGCCGTCGCAGCAGTCACGTTGTTGATGACAACATTGGTGAAGAAGGGTCGAAGTAGATGGTGTTGAAGACGACGGTAGGCAGCACCGTCCGACTTGGACGGAAGACGACCTATGATGAAGAGCTTGAGCAGTCGTGCAGAGCGCTTCCTAAAAACCTAATTCGCCCTCTCCCGTATAGGATCACAAAGGCGAGAGGTTCCATAGACCTCCTCCCCCGTTCACCGGTGCACGTCGGCCGGCGGGATGGTGTAGGATATGATCGCGGCGCAAGCAGAGGGAGGTGGCAAAACCCTGCCACGCCCACGTTCGAGTCGGTTACAAATAGTCCACGATCCGGAAGTGACCCAAGCCGACTAACTACAACACGTCCATCTAAGACTCTATTCTTTTTCCTGAACTGCAAAACGGGATGAAAGTATCGGCTCGAGACTCAATCCACTCAACACAAGTGCGGCACGCACACGCGTCGAGTCAAGTCGATCAAGGAGGAGGAGGAATGCGCGTGTACCACTCCTCTTCTCACTCACTTACTAGTGGTGGAACATCCCACCTTATAAGGTGATCTAACTTCCTCCAACTTTCCATGTGGGACTAAACTTCCCTCCTCTTGCCACTCCCGTGTGAGCTGCCACCAACTTGGGCTCAAACTCACATGGGCTGCCACATATGCGGGCTTTGAGATTTATAGGAAAAGCTGAAATACTACATGGGCCAAAGGGATTAGCCCATTTATTTCAGTAGTTATAAAGGTGGTATTGGGTATTCTGAAAGTGAGAGTTGAAGCTCATGGATCAAGAATGTGATTTGTCCATCCAAATGACGGAGAGATATACTCTGGGTCCTCTCGGTGGGATGGCATCCAATTAGGTTGCAAGCATGTGACTAGGTCACAAGGGATGGCGTATCACGAAACGAGTAAAGAATATTTATCAGTAATGAGATTGAACTAGGTATGGAGATACTGATGATCGAAACTCGGATATGTAAAGTATCTCGAGACAAAGGGAATCATTAATGAATGCCTACCATCGTTGAATGTGTAGAAGACATTATGCATCTTCAGGTCCCGCTATTGATTATTGATCGAAGAGGTGTATCGATCATGTTTGCATCGTTCATGAACCGTAGGGTTATACACTTAGGTTTGATGTCAATTAGGGTAGATACGGAACATGAGACAGAGATTGAATGTTGTTCGGAGTCTCGGATTGGATCCAACACATCACGAGGAGGTTCGGAATAGTCTGGAGAATAATATTCATATATCGGAGGTCACTTTCCGGGTTTCGGGAAAAGTTTTGGTTGACTAGAGTTTTTTATGGGTCGGAGGGCCACGGGTGGGCCCACGACCTAGGAGGGGCCTGATGTCTACGCACGCTTCTATTCTTGTAGACAGTGTTGGGCCTCCAAGAGCAGAGGTTTGTAGAACAGCAGCAAGTTTCCCTTAAGTGAATCACCCAAGGTTTATCGAACTCAGGGAGGTAGAGGTCAAAGATATCCCTCTCAAGCAACCCTGCAATTATGATACAAGAAGTCTCTTGTGTCCCCAACATACCTAATACACTTGTCAGATGTATAGGTGCACTAGTTCGGCGAAGAGATAGTGAAATACAAGTAATATGGATGAATATGAGTGGTAATAGCAATCTGAAATAAATATGGCAGCAAGTAAACATGCAGTAGAACAGTAAATAAACGGTGATTCGATGTTTGGAAACAAGGCCTAGGGATCATACTTTCACTAGTGGACACTCTCAACATTGATCACATAGCTGAATAGATAAATGCTACTTTCTCTACACTCTCTTGTTGGATGATAAACACCATTCATTGTGTAGGGCTAGAAGAGCTTCCTCAAGCCGGAGTAAACAAGCTCCACAACATCCGGTGTTCATATTTAAGTAACCTTTAGAGTGCATGATAGACCATTGCAATTTAGACCGAGTACTAACATAGCATGCACACTGTCACCGTCAGGCTATGAAAGGGGGAATAGATCACATCAATACTATCATAGTAATAATTAACTCCATAATCTACAAGAGATTACAATCATATCCTATGCCAAGTACTACATGATGCACACACTGTCACCTTTACATCATGGAGGAGGAATAGAGTACTTTAATAACATCACTAGAGTAGCACATAGATGATATTCAACTAGATCACAAAGAGAGAGATGAACCACATAGCTACCGGTACAACCCTTAGCCTCAGGGGAGAACTACTCCCTCCTCATCATAGGAGACAGCAACGGTGATGAAGATGGCGGTGGTGTCGATGGAGATGCCTTCCGGGGGCAATTCCCCGTCCCGGCGGCGTGCCGGAACAGAGACTTCTGTCCCCCGAATCTTGGCTTCGCGATGGCGGTGGCTCTGGAACTTTTCTCGTATCGTGGCTTATTGGTGTCGAAGTTTTAGGTCACCAGGGCTTATATAGGCAAAGAGTCGGAGTCGGAAGGTGTGGTGACCCCGGCATACCACTGCATGGTGTAGTATGCAAGTCTGATATAACACCAATGAAACACCGTTCCACTAGTATTATATCGCTCAGAGTGGTACAACAGAAACATATGCGGGTCCAAGGCATGTCTATAGAATTACAACATTTACTCTATTACATAAGATCAGCACAGCCTCCTACTTTACAATGAGGTATAAATCTGCAAATAAACTCCAGAAGAACGACTCGTAGTCTAATTCTATCACGAACTCTATTTGTAGAGTATTTGACTAGCTATAGAGGCTAAGAATAGATTCTAGCTAAGTAGGAGCTAGGTTGAGGAAGCTAGTTCCTTTCTACTGCTAATCCAGGTTTTCTCCTTGTTGGATGACGTATCTGACTCTGCTGATAGGGTCCTGTCTCGTGAAGTAGTTGTTGGCTCCTTGGCCTTCGATTTGCACTGTAGATCCTCCTTCGATGCCTCCATATCTAAGCAGGGGATTTAAGAGTGGGATGAGTACGAGCGTACTCAACAAGTTCATTATAGGAAAGAGGTGTTTAATGCACTAGCTACGGCATTAGACCAGAAAGTCTAATACCAATGCAAGTTTTGATAACCATTTCTTCAAAAGGTTGCTTTTATTCAGAAGAACTATGTCCGTCAGCCTTCACCGGTTTACTAGAACTTCATGGAGCTCCTTTCCGGCCGCGTTCGCAGTTCCATATCCCGGAACAGGGAGTGACAGGTCACGGTTCTTTACACTCTGCAGAGGTGTGTTGCTTTACCCATAAGAGATCTTAACCTTGTTGCCAACCGAGCACGTTACCCGTCCACACTTCCTTTGGTGTGAGGCCCGGTATAAGGTCTAGCCAATCATGTTCCGAATATTAATTCCATTTGATCTAACCCCTTAGATCAAATCAAAACAAGGTTTTAACAAAGTCACATTGAGGTTTATAGCGCTTGACTTGATGAGCTACTTCAATTCCACCAAGGTCAAGTGAAACTTCAGTTACTGTGACTGTTTTACTTTAAAGCGCGAAAATTCCCCAGATTTTCTATGCATGAATGCAGTGCACACATCTGTTTCCTCTATTTTTGTAACCCCATTACCTGGGATATTTTATACTTTTGTATTTCTGGTTTGAATTTTAAATCAGTGTTGATTGAGTTCAAATGGTTGGCTTCTTCTTATCAGGGAATAAGTTGCCCCTAATGTGAATATGTTTCATAATTGAGGTGCATTGGTTATTTGGTTGAATTTAATTTTAAATATGTGACAAAACAAGGATTATTTCTATTTCACATATTTTAGTGTTCAAAGAATATTGTTGAGGTTTTAAATAATCCCCTCATCATGGTTAAGCTTTTGTTATGTATTACTTTATAAATAAGTTATTTATAAAATAAGGCATATTTTTAGGTTCTCTTTTGAGAAGAGAATTCCATGAACATTATTTTATGTGCCTATTTAGTTTAAGGACTTGGAAAATTGTCTAAGGCTATTCTAGAGTTACTAGTATTGCTTTCTTAAACCTTGGTTTCAAATGCTTAGGTATATCCTATTCCTCTCATGAGACTTCTATTTATTGGGAAACAATAGTTAGTTGCACCTACATTGGTATGGCTTTAATGATAGGTCAAGTTGATATCTTGATTCATTTTAGGGTTGGCTAAACAATGCCCTTATTCCTATTTTAGCTTAAGCATGGTTTTAGGTTTATACTTGTGATCCCCTTGTGATGCATAAGCTAGAGTTGAGATATTATTCTAGTTTATAGATTTGAGATGACATCATATTGCATTTGCTAGGGTTTAATCTCCCCTAACCAAGATAATATGGTTACTTTCTTAATTGCTTTTGTGCTCATTTAATTACTGAGGATTTGAGAATTGGTTTTATCTTCTACCAATTAACTACAATTATTATCCTTAATTTATCATTAAATTAACTACATTGGTTATAGTTCTTTTTATAGTTAACTTTGGTCTTATGGATGAATGGTTTCTCCCCATTTAGAGTATAGAGTTTGACTCTTAATGTTTTCTTGTGGTTCTTAAGTGAAAAATAGGTGGAATGTAGTTGTGGTAGAATTCTACTTATGATCACCAAGTGGTTCACAAGTTAAGGTTAGGATATAAGCATATGGTTGCTTACTAGTGATCTCCCAGTAATTTCATGTGGGAATGAGATCTACTTATCCTATTAGGGTTTATTCTCTATACCTCAAGTTCTTAGGGTTTATGATCATCTCTTAATTAATAATGATCAAGGTTTGGCTTCCTAAGGATCTCTCATTAATTAGGTTTCTCAGTTCCATGATCAAGCATTGTCTTGATCAATTAATGTATAGCACTTCTATTTTACTTTCTAGGATAAAACTTCTATGATTGACTCATTAGTTTATATCCCAGGAGAATGCCTGAGATATTATGTTAGGGTTCTACTCAACAATGATGATATGATCATCTGGTTATAAAAGTAGTTCTCTCCCTCAAATCCAGGTGTTGCCTCAACTAACTTGAGTGTAACACCATAGCTTGGGCTCTCTTATAAAAGGATGGTTATTCTAGGGTTTATGGTGTACTAACAATATCTCAATATGTATTAAGTCTAAAACTCCACTTGGCTATCTTGATTGAGTTAATCTCCTCCCTACTTTATCAATTCATGGATATAATCTTATTCCATGTGATATTAGGTTGTCTCACCACTCCAAGATGAAATGGTTAATCTCCTAATACTTTAGTTCAAAGGTTTTCCCTGATTCTTAATTAAGTAAGGCTAGAGTTAGTATGATTGGTCTCTCTCATTTGGGAAGGTCTTTAATACTAACCTAAGGTTAGGCTCCATAGAGGTTGATGTGATCATCAATATCTATGTTTAATATAATTGGGTTCTCTCTCTAGGGATGGTCTGGAATAATATCCTAGGGTTTCTCTTCAAGGTGATGGTTGGAATACATGGATGTATATCCAAGGTTTTAGCTTAAGGTTTCCCATTGCTTCTCTAATAAATACTATAGAACTCTCGCCACTCTAGGTTTGATGTGTAATAACTTGGAATGGAGAAGAATTATATCCCTTAGGTGGATCTCCTTGTCTTGTTTCCAATGTTGAAGTGGAATGTATACCATGAGGTTCATGGTAGGATTAAGGATTAGTTTAAGACATGGAACAGATAAGTGAAGAATAGTTTCTCCAATTATTGTTACTTGATTTCCAATTAAATGGATGTTCATATGTTATGGCAAGGAATTCCATATTATGATCTTTTATAAGATCAAGCAATTGATCATTGAGTAAAGTGTTGTTGTGTTGAATATTAATTCCATTTGATCTAACCCCTTAGATCAAATCAAAACAAGGTTTTAACAAAGTCACATTGAGGTTTATAGCGCTTGACTTGATGAGCTACTTCAATTCCACCAAGGTCAAGTGAAACTTCAGTTACTGTGACTGTTTTACTTTAAAGCGCGAAAATTCCCCAGATTTTCTATGCATGAATGCAGTGCACACATCTGTTTCCTCTATTTTTGTAACCCCATTACCTGGGATATTACAGTAACTGTGGTGACCCTGCATACCACTGCATGTTGTAGTATGCCAGTCGTTGATATAGCATTCACGAAGTACCATTCCGCAAATGTTACATCCCTCAGAGTAGTACAACAGAACATAGCAGGGTCCATAACTCATTCACATAATATTACAATTAACATACACATGTCATCTCGGAGCTCCTCTTGGGTCCTAAGAGAAGTACTCCTGGGTTCGAGGCGAACCCAACTTAACTTACAATATAAGTGTCTCATTAAGATAAACATTTATTTCCTCGAGCAGCTAAATACTAAGAGTTCGGGCTGCTCGGTTACTACTACTATCGGATATCTCTAGGCTTGTTCTCCTCCGGAAGCCTCCCCGGATCCGTAGACGATGATGTAGTCTACGCCTTCAACTCCTCCTGAGAGGTCAGGTTCGTCATAGCCGATGATCTCGGCTTCGTCATTGTTGTTGCAGTCCTCTTCCAGACGATTCAGACAATCTAAGCATGGGATTAAGAGTGGTATGAGTACGAGCGTACTCAACAAGTTCATTATAGATAAGAGGTGTTTAATGCACTAGCTACGATATTAGACCAGAAAGTCTAATACCAATGCAAGTTTTGATAAACATTTCTTCAAGAGATTGCTTTTATTTCAAAGAGCTATGTCCGTCAGCCTTCACCGGTTTACTAGAACTTCATGGAGCTCCTTTCCGGCCGCGTTCGCAGTTCCTCAATCCCGGAACAGGGAGTGACAGGTCACAGTTCTTTACACTCTGCAGAGGTGTGTTGCTTTACCCATAAGAGATCTTAACCTTGGTGCCAACCGGGCAGCTTTCCCGTCCACACTTCCTTCGGTGTGAGGCCCGGTATAAGGTCTAGCCAATCATGTTCCTCCGCTACCTCGAACACCCACCCTTTGTTGCATGCCCCGACCCTGGGTCCTCGCCGGTCCCATTATTCCCGTAATTTCAGGGTGGACCCCGACCACGACGACAGTCTGGGATTGAACCAAACTCCTTCGCCGGTAGCTGCAACCCATCATAGACCACATTACCGTGAGGAATTAGAAGGGGATCCCCACCCACCAATTGTTCCGCAAGCAGCAACCGTCTACGGTAAGCAACAGCTATACCGTGGGGAATTAGAAGGGGCTCCCCACCCACCAATTGCTCCGCAAGATACAACCGTCTACGGTAAGCGCATCCGTTGATGAACGAGAGGTGGAAACACTTTTGACTACTCCGTCCCACTCCGGATCTTATGGTTAACACGGGTATTACGGCACAAGAATCATCAAGACATTTGTTGTTTAATCCTAGATGGATATAAACCCGTGCAATGGAACCTCCACCATATCAACTCAATCCATGGTTCCATTGTCCACCACATAGTCATATTCATAGTTATGAAAGTAGTGGTTTTGATTTTTGTGCAATAGTGATAACCATAATACTTTGCAGGTAATTTGATAAAAATACTCAAATGACATGAGCAAGCAATGAACTTGCCTGAACACTGCAAAGTTTTGCAGTTGGAAGGTGTGGACTGACCCTTGTCCTCTGCCTCTGAAAAATAGCATCATTGTCCGATAAGGGCAATGGTTAAAGAAGCAATTATGCATGATTCTATTTTTAGGGTTTGTTCCCCCCTTCCGATGTCGTTATTATTTCATGTAAGAGGTTAATACTAAGAATAATTTGAGGATACTCCATTCCAAGTAAAATACAACCTTGAAATGTTGTCAAGGTGTTTTTAAAGTCCAAATACATTAATGGACTTAATTTCATTTATAGAAAATTAGGTGTGTGATTTAAATGATTATTTAAATCATTAAAATAGGACTTATTCCTAATTGTCTTTCAAAATTCTCTTTGATATTTTATTTAAATAGAGAATTTTATGCTGATCATTTTTCATATTTTTAAGTTATTTTTAAGAGCTTTTAATAGTTTTCTATTGAATTTCAAAGTTTCATATTTTTGTTAAATTGTAAAAGGTCCTTTTTGCCCCTGGGCCCACCTGTCAGGGTGGCCCAGTGGGTTAACCCTAACCCGAGCCGCTCGTCCGGCTCGGTCGGACGCACCCGTCCCCTTCCTCTCGCGCACGCGCTAACCCTAACTCCTCTGAGCTCTGGCGACACCCGTGTCGCCGCCGTCTTCGCCGATTTTCTCCGGCCGATTCCGGCCATCGCCACCGGCGAGATGTGGCGCATCTGAACCGCCACTCGACGGCGATTCAGATCCACCGCGTCGATCTGTGTTTCGTCGCTTCCTCGACGCGTCCCCTTCGCCTCTGCTCGTCTACCGTGGTGTGCTGCGGCGAGTTCGTCGCCGCCGACACTCCTGGTGTCGAGGCCGTGTGCCTCACCGTGGTGATGCTGGCGTTGCGGCGAGTGGTGCCTGGCTAGGCTTGGCCTGGTGCCGCCGTTCGCCCGGCGTGTGCCACCGTGCCGCCATGGTCGATCTTCTCTCCGCTCACCAGTAAGTGCTCATCTCCTCCGTCCTTCTCTGCTATTTGTTCTACTGCTTCCCCTTCCCTTCGTCTAGCTTGGCCACTGGCCTGCTTCTCCCTGTGGGGATGCACGCTGTGCCGATGTGCTGTGCTAGCTGCTGCGCCTTGCTAGCTTACGCGTATGCTGCTGTGCTATGTTGCTGTGCCGCTGCTGCTGCTGCTGTGCATCTGTCATGGTTCCAGTTTGTTGTGCTGTGCTGTTCTTGCTCAATTTCTTGCTGTTGCAACTCATGAACTATTGCTCATGAGCATGCTGTGGTGCTCTGTGTAATTTAGTAGCTCTTGCTGATTCTCTGTATAATATTCCTCTCCTGTGAATGCCATGAATTGCTCTTGGCTTGATCATTCTGTGATGATCCTTGCTATTGGCAAGTGCCAATGCTTATGATGTGCTATTATTTGTGCTCTAGTTCATGGATATGCTCAGTTGAGCCTAACTGTTGCATTATCAACTCCATCCCTTGATGGAGTGCTTCTGGATACAATTGATATGCTCTATTCACTTATCTGTGATGCAATTGTTCAATTATATGGTCAGCTTAACTGTCTGGGCCTTGTGATGATACTATGCTTGGCTATAGTGATCTGTAGCAAGAGCAAGTGATGCTTTGATGATCAATTGTGCATTACTTGCTTGTGAGCAAGTGTGTGCTTCTCTCTGTGATTCACTGGTGCTCACCAGTGCTGTTTGTGCTTCATACAGGCTTAGCCTGGTGTGTACTATTGCTGACTTAAGCAACTGCTGTTGCTTGCAATGATCCATTGGATCAGCTGCAAGACTCTGGTGCTTTGATTTCTTATATGATTCACTTATCTGTATTGCCTGGATTTACTAAAATGGATAAGTGATGTGAATTGCTTGCAGTAATGATCATTTCATTGAGTTTGACAGGGCTAGAAGGATGCCACCACTTGGTTGGGTACCCTAGCCCTCCTTTTGAACCCACCTGGGTAATGATAACTGTGCATGGCTTTATTAGTTTGGGCTGGTTCAGTGGTTGAGGTGACCTTGACAGCAATTCATTGCTGTTTAGGTAGCTCCCACCCTTGTTGGCTTGCTATGGCTTAGTGAATGCATCACTGGGTAATTCCTTGTTGGATTTCCAGTGATCTTTGATGTTGACAAACAAGAATAGACACATATTGTCTATCTATCTGATGGTTTGCTAGGTTTTAGGTGCTAGGTGACTTTGGTTGAATAGATAGGATCATTTCCTTGCTGGATTGCCTTGGTTATGCCACTGTTTTGGTATAGCTAGTGTTCCCTTGGTGATTTCCTATTGGCTTCACCCATTTTTGCTTGCACCAACTGACTTGGTAGCCAGATGATGATACAATCTGGGTATTCTACCCTTCTGTGTTCCTGTGATGCATTGTATGCTTATTTATGAGCAAAACTTGGTTTTGCTCAGGTTGATCTGTTTATACCTCACTCCAGCTCCTAGAAAATGGTGTGTTGGTGTAGAGGTTTTGCTTCTGTGCTGCTTTCTTGGCTTGCCCTGCTCCTCCTTGTGGCTTGTGCTTGATCTACTCCATGGTTTACTTCTCAACAGGAAACAGTTCTTTGCTTGAGTACGTTCTGGATGAAATTCTGGCTATGTGTTCTTCCTGTTCTAAGTGTTCTTGTTTGCTGATGACTTACCAAGATGCCTGCCGATGAATGAGCTAGGGTTTGGCTCAAAAAGGTTATATATGATGCCCTCTTGCTCTCTCTGGTCGACAGCTTGGCCTGGTCACTTTGGTGACTCTCCCTGACTGTGTGTGCTGTTGAGCATGCACACTGCCTGGTGAGCAGTGTGGCTGTGTGTGTGTGCACCTGATACTCTGAACTTGGTTTGGAGATGATCAGCTCGGCAGAGCTGATCCATATCCATAATTTTCCATTTCTTTTTAACCTGCCAAGTGGCTATGCCACTTGGCATAACTTCTATTTGTTGTGTTTATGTACAGGAATTATCAATTGATCACATTGGACAGTGAGTTCATCAAATCCAAGATCAAGTGAAGATGATCTTGTAGAATTTAGACTAGGTCCTTACTTGTATTTTTCTTTTCATTTTCTTGTATTTTTCAATTTCAACAATTCTTGTAATGTGTTGTAATTCATTTTATTTTCTCTTATGAATATTGTAATGACAATGTATATTGTGTGATGATCAATAAAGCTCAAAGTTTTCTCTAATGAGCTTTACTTTATTATAATTATTCATCTTGTTTATTATTGATTGTTTACTTAATGAATTTCCTCAATTGAATTAATTAGGTAATTATTTAATGTTTGAATTTGAAATTCAAATTCAACATTGGTTTGTATTCAACCATGTCACTTCATTTAGAATCCAATCATGCAAACTCTCCCCTCTCTTCTCAAAACCCTAAACTAGTGAAGTGAGATGCAAGTTTGTCGCACTCTCGAAACCCTAGCCCTGTAAGGTGTCGAGAGAGAAACTTGTCCCCCTTCGATGCAGTTTTTGTTTAAAAGCACGAAATTTCCCCAGAATTTACTATGCAATGCACATCCCTTTCTAAAATCTACCCCTCGATCGTCTCTAAACCTGGGACATTACAGCCTTTCCCCCTTAAAGAAAACTTCGTCCCGAAGTTGTGGTTGTAATACCTGAACAGCTCGGGGTATGTTTTCCTTAGGTCTTCCTCTTTTTCCCAGGTGGCTTCCCTCTCGGGATGATGCTTCCATTGTATCTTGCAATACTTGATCGCCTTGTTTCTGAGTTGTTTCCAGCTCTCCTCGAGAATCTTGGCTGGCTTCTCGATATATGTTAAGTCTGGTTGTAACTCGAGCTCATCATGTGATATTGGTTCATCTGGGGTCTTCAAACATTTCCTTGGTTGTGACACATGGAACACGTTGTGAACTTGAGCTAGCCTTCCGGTAAATCCAACTCAAAGGCTAAACCTCTCGTTCGACTTAGTATCTTGAAAGGTCCTATATATCTAGGACTGAGTTTCCCTTTTACTCCAAACCTCTGGAGTCCTTTCATCGGGCTTACCTTAAGATAAACCATGTCTCCAACTTGTGGCTCCCATGTCCTTCTCTTCTGATCGGCGTAACTCTTTTGCCGACTTTGAGCTATCTTGAGCTTTGTCTCGATAATGTCAATGATTTGTTGTTTTTCCTTGACATAATCAGGGTTGAACTCTTTGCTTGCTCCGGCTTCATACCAACATATTGGTGATCTACACTTCCTTCCATACGAGCTTCAAATGGTGCCATCTTGATCTTTGCTTTGATAACTATTGTTGTATGAAAACTCTGCTAGTGGTAAGTGTTCTTCCCATGATCCTCCGAAGTCTAGGGCACAAGCCCTAAGCATATCTTCTAGAATCTGGTTGGTTCTCTCGGTTTTTCCACCGGTCTGAGGATGATAAGCGGTACTATAATCCAATTTGGATCCTAAAGCTTCGTGAAGTTGCTTCCAGAATGCTGATGTGAACACGGATCCTCGATCCGATACTATCTTCTTTGGCACTCCATGCTTACTCACGATCTCTTTAATGTAAAGATCGATAAGTTTCTCTCCTTTATCTTGCTGGTTTACCGCTAAGAAGTGTGCACTTTTCGTCAACCGGTCCACGATTACCCATATCATGTCCTTCTTTTTATTGGTCATGGGTAGTCCGGTGATGAAATCCATCCCTATTTCCTCCCATTTCCACTGCTGGAATAGGTAAAGGTTGTAACTTCCTGCCGGACTCGGTGTTCAGCCTTCACTCGCTGGCATGTATGGCATTCGCCACATATTGTGCTATCTCCCTTTTCATGTTATTCCACCAGAATAGTTCCTTTAGGTCCATGTACATCTTTGTACTTCCCGGATGTATGGAATATGGGGTTTGATGAGCTTCCCGGAGTATTACTTCCTTAATTTCAGCAATATCCGGAACGCAAATTCTTTTCTGAAACCATAATGATCCAGATTCTCCGCGGTGAAATTCTAATGGTCTTCCCTCATCTATTCTTCTCATCTCTTCTACAATGAATGGATCGTCCAACTGACCCATCATTATCTCATTCTTCAAGTTAACATTAAGTTCATCGGCTACTTGCAATGCCGATAATCCTTCATGGGCTTCCTTCTCCCAAAGTTGTATTTGGGCTTGACTTATTTCCTTCCTCAACTCCGGTGATATTTCTTGTTCCACTCCTCCGGTGCTTTTCCTACTCAGGGCATCTGCTACAACATTAGCCTTCCCTGGTGTGTAATTGATTGTCAGATCATAATCCTTGATCAATTCTAGCCATCTTTTCTGTCTCATGTTGAGTTCCTTCTGAGTGAAGAAATATTTGAGGCTTTTATGATCTGTATAGAGCTCACACTTAGCTCCATAGAGAAAATGTCTCCAAGTTTTGAGTGCAAATACGACCGCTGCTAATTCCAAGTCATGTGTTGGATAGTTCACTTCATGAGGTCTGAGTTGCCTCGATCCATAAGATATCACTTTCCGATCTTGCATGAGTACGCAACCCAATCCATGCTTGGATGCGTCCACGATACACGGTGTAATCCTTGCCAACTTCCGGAACTGCTAACACCGGTGCCGTGGTGAGTTTCTCCTTCAGAGTTTGAAAACTCTTCTCGCACTCCTCTGACCACACGAATGGTGTGTTCTTCCTTAGCAACTTTGTCATTGGTCCTGCTATCTTAGAGAATCCTTCAATGAATCTCCGATAATATCCTGCCATTCCTAGGAATCCCCAGATTTCCTTGACAGTCTTGGGTGCTTCCCATTCTAGAACTGCTGCTACCTTACTCGGGTTGACAGCGATTCCATCTTTGCTAATGACATGACCAAGAAATTCCACTTGATCTAGCCAAAATTCACACTTGCTAAGTTTGGCGTAAAGTTGATGTTCTCTTAGTGTTTGCAACACTAACCTCAAATGTTCAGCATGTTCAGCCTTGTTCTTGGAATATATCAAGATATCATCGATAAATACGATGACAAACTTGTCTAGATATGGCATGAAAATCTTATTCATGAGATTCATGAATATTGCTGGGGCATTGGTTAATCCAAAAGGTACTACAAGGTATTCATGGTGTCCATACCTTGAGACAAAGGCAGTTTTCGGAACGTCCTCCTTCTTGATCTTTATCTGGTGATAACCGGATCTTAGATCAATCTTGGAAAAGACTCCCGCTCCTCTAACCTGATCAAATAGATCTTGTATTCTTGGAAGTGGATACTTGTTCTTGATTGTGACGTTGTTCAGATTCCTGTAGTCTCCGCACATCCTTCTTCCTCCATCCCTTTTATCCACGAAGATCACAGGTGATCCCCATGGTGAAACACTCTCTTGAATGAATCCCTTTTGTTCCAAGTCATCCAGTTGCTCCTTAAGGTCTTTCAACTCCTTGGGCCCCATCTTGTATGGTGCCTTAGCAATCGGAGCTGTTCCTGGGATTAGGTCGATAGTGAATTCTATCTCCCTATCTGGTGGCATACCAGGTAATTCTGCAGGAAACACATCCTGGAATTCATTTACTACAGGTATATCTTCTAACTTCACCTCCTTCATGCTGTTAAGCTGTAACTCAACTTCAATCTGTGTATGTTTGTCACCTTGATAGATCATTCTACTTCCATCGGGACTTTTCAATGACACCGTCTTGTTTACACAGTCGATCAATGCTCCATTAGCTTCTAACCAGTTCATACCAAGAATGACATCAATGTCCTTCATCGGTAAAATGAACAGGTCCGCGTCAAACGCGCACTTATTGATCATAATGACTTGTTTTTGTTTGGCATGGGTTACTACTATCGTTCCCCCCGCAGAAAGTATGGTTATGGGTGTATCTAACTTAGTGCAACTAATCCCATGTTTGATGATGAATTGTTGAGAAATGAATGATGTAGTTGCACCAGTATCAAAAAGTACTTTGCCAGGATGAGTGAGTATCTGGAGCGTACCTATCACCGCCTGGTCAGAATTGACCACCTCCTCCAGGACCGTGCAGTTCAGCTTGCCGAAGGGCTTCTTATTCTTCCAGTTGCCTCCGGTGTTTCCTCCTCGATTTCCTCCTCCTCCTGACTGACCTCCTCCACTATTCTTCTTGGGGCAATCCTTCAGCATGTGCCCCTCCTGACGACACCCAAAGCATATGATCTTGGGTTTCCGGCAATCTTGTGAAAGATGCCCTCTAAACCCACAAATGTGGCAAACAATCTGGTTTGCAGCTTGGTTTCCTTGGTTCCTCCTGTTATTGTAGCTGTTGTTGTTGTTGTTGTTGTTGTTGTTGTTGTATCTGGGCTTGAAACTCAAGCTTGTGTTGGGCTTGTTACTAACATATCTCTTAGGCTCAAACTTGGCCTTTTTCCATTTCTCCTCCTGCAATTGCTTGAAATCAACTTCCAGAGTGATGGCTGCATCCACCAACTCTTGAAACTCCGTCGCTCTCATCATACGGAGCTGTACCTTAAACTGGGGACTTAACCCCCTCAGAAATCTCTTTTTCTTCTTGTCCTCGGTGTTGACTTCTTCAACAACGTACCGGGACAGTTTAGAGAACTCCCTGACATAGGTCAGGATTGCCTTATCCTTCTGCTCGAGACTCTCGAATTCTCGACGCTTCAGTTCCACAATACTTTCAGGGACATTGGATTCCCTGAACTTCCTTGCGAATTCCTCCCAGGTGAATACCTTTCCCGCCGGATAAACGGCTACAATATTATCCCACCATGATGCGGCAGGTCCACATAGCAGATGGGTAGCATATCGAACCTTCTCTTGGTCGTTACATCCAACGGTGTTGAGCTTGCGCTCAGTATCCATCAGCCAATCTTCCGCGTCCATCGGCTCGGGCGCGTATGCGAAAGATATCGGCTTGGTGTTTTGGAAGTCTGCTAATGTGACTCCCGGGTTCTCAGGTCTCTCCACCCTGTTCTGTTGCAGCAACTCTTGAAAGAATTTATTCTGCTGCTCCAGCGTTACACGCTGCCTCTCTTCCACCAACTGCATGTACTGGATAAAGTTTTGCTGAGTCATGGGTGGTGGTGGTGGTGGAAACTGATCTCTGGCTGCACCCTCAGCCTCTTCCTTTTCTTTTGCTTCGCGCTCCATGCGCTGCGCTTCAGTCTCGTTTCCTAACGTTCCCGACATAATCCCCCTAGTTCTGCAACACAAGATGATACTCATAATTACTCCATGCGCAAGTTTTCTGAGCTCAACTTTGTGCACAGAACTAGTCACGCAATGGAAATCAAGAAGCAAATCCAAATCATACAAAACATATACCCTGTATATACATACATAAGTGGTCATATTACAATACTCAAGTCGAGGTGAGTATGCAAACTCACTTATTAAAGTATATGTACAAATTTATACAAATATTACAAACTATAATACACGTGGTACTTGTGTATTATAGCCACGCCTCCCTTGGTGGACTCTAGTCGGTCTTCACTCCCGGTACATCCCAGGCTTCCATCCGGTCGAACGTGTCGTCCTCCTGATAGACCCTGGAACATAAGGTCTCCCCGTTGGCTGGTAATCCGAATCCGATGATGATCCTAGGGAGAAATCAGTATTCACAAACTGATCGTTGAGTGCATCATAGTCCACCCATCGGGTGTACTCTCCTGTAGCCCCACCATAAGGGTTACCAAAACTCATACCCGACTCAACTTGAGTCGGATATCCTTCATCCACTCCTTCATTACTAGGATAGCTCTGGTTCTGGGTTGTTGCGTCATCATTCATCTCTCCATCATAATACACAGAAGTACTATGAGTTCCAGTATCCGATCCCCAACGCCAACCCCTGGAATTCTCGATAGGAGTCTCGGAACGCTGGTTGTTTCCGGATTCCTCTCCGCCTTCATATCCCCCATAGGAACTACCCAGGTAGTTCCCAGGTGTAGCAGGTGTAGGTTCATGTGCAAGTGGATCAATGCTGATGTAGTCACCAGCTGAATAAACTGGTGTGGGCACTACATTCTCCATAGGTTCTTTCCCCCTACCCTCCTCCTTGGTTTCAGTAAATTCCTCAAGCATCGTATCAATTGCTCCTATCAGATGATGGTTCAACTGAAAGAGTAATGATATGAAGTTACGGCTATTATCCATATATTTTGCCGCTGCTATGGGTTTGCGTTTGGCATATTTGTAGTGGTTGAGCATGGGATCTTCTTCCTCCTGATTATGAGGAATATGGCAGAACTCGGAATCCATAAGCTCTTTTGTCTTATGTTCCCGTATGTCGGTTATGGCTCTCATAACAGCTATATGGTAGGCTGTGTTGGTTGTCCTAGCTTCTCCAGCTGGCATGACTACGCTCATTCCCAAAGATTCGGGAAGTCGCAGTCCTACCCTGCACTTGGCCAACACCGGACCATCATAGAACATGTACTTCTTTACTGGAATCTGGGGATCGCACCCAAATTCCAATAACATGGCTCGTAGGATATCTGCAAGTCCTCCTTGGTATTCGTTCAGTGTGGAATCCATAACTTTCACGTTTCTTCCCGGTCGTGAACTTGCCATGTTGGCTGTAGAAATAGAAAGATTATAAGATTAGTAATAATGCATCATAATAGAGATAATAAAGAATTATCGCACTAAAAGATATGATTGTTGTATTCTCAATTGAATATACACCATATTTTTAGAGAATTCTTTACTACTCCTATTTGACTCCTAACGTTTGGTCCCATTTACTAGGTTCCAACCTAAGGTCAAAGCTTTTGCTCTGATACCAACTGTGGTGACCCTGCATACCACTGCATGTTGTAGTATGCCAGTCGTTGATATAGCATTCACGAAGTACCATTCCGCAAATGTTACATCCCTCAGAGTAGTACAACAGAACATAGCAGGGTCCATAACTCATTCACATAATATTACAATTAACATACACATGTCATCTCGGAGCTCCTCTTGGGTCCTAAGAGAAGTACTCCTGGGTTCGAGGCGAACCCAACTTAACTTACAATATAAGTGTCTCATTAAGATAAACATTTATTTCCTCGAGCAGCTAAATACTAAGAGTTCGGGCTGCTCGGTTACTACTACTATCGGATATCTCTAGGCTTGTTCTCCTCCGGAAGCCTCCCCGGATCCGTAGACGATGATGTAGTCTACGCCTTCAACTCCTCCTGAGAGGTCAGGTTCGTCATAGCCGATGATCTCGGCTTCGTCATTGTTGTTGCAGTCCTCTTCCAGACGATTCAGACAATCTAAGCATGGGATTAAGAGTGGTATGAGTACGAGCGTACTCAACAAGTTCATTATAGATAAGAGGTGTTTAATGCACTAGCTACGATATTAGACCAGAAAGTCTAATACCAATGCAAGTTTTGATAAACATTTCTTCAAGAGATTGCTTTTATTTCAAAGAGCTATGTCCGTCAGCCTTCACCGGTTTACTAGAACTTCATGGAGCTCCTTTCCGGCCGCGTTCGCAGTTCCTCAATCCCGGAACAGGGAGTGACAGGTCACAGTTCTTTACACTCTGCAGAGGTGTGTTGCTTTACCCATAAGAGATCTTAACCTTGGTGCCAACCGGGCAGCTTTCCCGTCCACACTTCCTTCGGTGTGAGGCCCGGTATAAGGTCTAGCCAATCATGTTCCTCCGCTACCTCGAACACCCACCCTTTGTTGCATGCCCCGACCCTGGGTCCTCGCCGGTCCCATTATTCCCGTAATTTCAGGGTGGACCCCGACCACGACGACAGTCTGGGATTGAACCAAACTCCTTCGCCGGTAGCTGCAACCCATCATAGACCACATTACCGTGAGGAATTAGAAGGGGATCCCCACCCACCAATTGTTCCGCAAGCAGCAACCGTCTACGGTAAGCAACAGCTATACCGTGGGGAATTAGAAGGGGCTCCCCACCCACCAATTGCTCCGCAAGATACAACCGTCTACGGTAAGCGCATCCGTTGATGAACGAGAGGTGGAAACACTTTTGACTACTCCGTCCCACTCCGGATCTTATGGTTAACACGGGTATTACGGCACAAGAATCACTGGCGATATTTGTTGTTTAATCCTAGATGGATATAAACCCGTGCAATGGAACCTCCACCATATCAACTCAATCCATGGTTCCATTGTCCACCACATAGTCATATTCATAGTTATGAAAGTAGTGGTTTTGATTTTTGTGCAATAGTGATAACCATAATACTTTGCAGGTAATTTGATAAAAATACTCAAATGACATGAGCAAGCGATGAACTTGCCTGAACACTGCAAAGTTTTGCAGTTGGAAGGTGTGGACTGACCCTTGTCCTCTGCCTCTGAAAAATAGCATCATTGTCCGATAAGGGCAATGGTTAAAGAAGCAATTATGCATGATTCTATTTTTAGGGTTTGTTCCCCCCTTCCGATGTCGTTATTATTTCATGTAAGAGGTTAATACTAAGAATAATTTGAGGATACTCCATTCCAAGTAAAATACAACCTTGAAATGTTGTCAAGGTGTTTTTAAAGTCCAAATACATTAATGGAAAGCTCTTAAAAAAATAACTTAAAAATATGAAAAATGATCAGCATAAAATTCTCTATTTAAATAAAATATCAAGGAGAAATTTGAAAGACAATTAAGAATAAGTCCTATTCTGATGATTTAAATAATCATTTAAATCACACACCTAATTTTCTATACATGAAATTAAGTCCATTAATGTATTTGGACTTTAAAAACACCTTGACAACATTTCAAGGTTGTATTTTACTTGGAATGAAGTATCCTCAAATTATTCTTAGTATTAACCTCTTACATGAAATAATAACGACATCGGAAGGGGGGAACAAACCCTAAAAATAGAATCATGCATAATTGCTTCTTTAACCATTGCCCTTATCGGACAATGATGCTATTTTTCAGAGGCAGAGGACAAGGGTCAGTCCACACCTTCCAACTGCAAAACTTTGCAGTGTTCAGGCAAGTTCATCACTTGCTCATGTCATTTGAGTATTTCTATCAAATTACTTGCAAAATATTATGGTTATCACTATTGCATAAAAAACCAAAACCACTACTTTCATAACTATGAATATGACTATGTGGTGGGCAATGGAACCATGGATTGTGTTGATATGGTGGAGGTTCCATTGCAATGATTATATCCATCTAGGATTAAACAACAAATGTCGCCAGTGATTCTTGTGCCGTAATATCCGTGTTAACCATAAGATCTGGAGTGGGACAGAGTAGTCAAAAGTGTTTCCACCTCTCGTTCATCAACGGATGCGCTTACCGTAGACGGTTGTATCTTGCGGAGCAATTGGTGGGTGGGGAGCCCCTTCTAATTCCCCACGGTATAGCTGTTGCTTACCGTAGACGGTTGCTGCTTGCGGAACAATTGGTGGGTGGGGATCCCCTTCTAATTCCCCACGGTAATGTGGTCTATGATGGGTTGCAGCTACCGGCGTAGGAGTTTGGTTCAATCCCAGACTGTCGTCGTGGTCGGGGTCCACCCTGAAATTACGGGAATAATGGGACCGGCGTGGACCCAGGGTCGGGGCATGCAACAAAGGGTGGGTGTTCGAGGTAGTGGAGGAACATAATTGGCTAGACCTTATACCGGGCCTCACACCGACGGAAGTGTGTACGGGAAAGCTGCCCGGTTGGCACCAAGGTTAAGATCTCTTATGGGTAAAGCAACACACCTCTGCAGAGTGTAAAGAACTGTGACCTGTCACTCCCTGTTCCGGGATAAGGAACTGCGAACGCGGCCGGAAAGGAGCTCCATGAAGTTCTAGTAAACCGGTGAAGGCTGACGGACATAGCTCTTTGAAATAAAAGCAATCTATTGAAGAAATGTTTATCAAAACTTGCATTGGTATTAGACTTTCTGGTCTAATATCGTAGTTAGTGCATTAAACACCTCTTATCTATAATGAACTTGTTGAGTACGCTCGTACTCATACCACTCTTAAATCCCATGCTTAGATTGTCTGAACCGTCTGGAGGAGGACTACGACAACAATGAAGGAGCCGAGATTATCGGCTATGATGAACCTGACCTCTCAGGAGGAGTTGAAGGCGTAGACTATATCATCGTCTACGGATCCGGGGAGGCTTCCGGAGGAGAACAAGCCTAGAGATATCCGATAGTAGTAGTATCCGAGCAGCCCGAACTCTTAGTATTTAGCTGCTCGAGGTAATAAATGTTTAGCTTAATGAGACACTTATATTGTAAGTTAAGTTGGGTTCGCCTCGAACCCAGGAGTATTCCTCTTAGGACCCAAGAGGAGCTCCGAGACGACATGTGTGTATTAATTGTAATAATATGTGAATGAGGTATGGACCTTGCTATGTTCTGTTGTACTACTCTGAGGGATGTAATATTTGCGGAATGGTACTTCGTGAATGTTATATCAACGACTGGCATACTACAACATGCAGTGGTATGCAGGGTCACCACAGTTGGTATCAAAGCCAAGTTTCGATCTTGGGACCTGTGGGTTATGGGCCCACCTGTCAGGGTGGCCCAGTGGGTTAACCCTAACCCGGGCCGCTCGTCCGGCTCAGTCGGACGCACCCGTCCCCTTCCTCTCGCGCACGCGCTAACCCTAACCCTCTGAGCTCTGGCGACACCCGTGTCGCCGCCGCCTTCGCCGATTTTCTCCGGCCGATTCCGGCCATCGCCGCTGGCGAGATGTGGCGCATCTGAACCGCCACTCGACGGCGATTCAGATCCACCGCGTCGATCTGTGTTTTGTCGCTTCCTCGACGCGTCCCCTTCGCCTCTACTCATCTACCGTGGTGTGCTGCGGCGAGTTCGTCGCCGCCGACGCTCCTGGTGTCGAGGCCGTGTGCCTCGCCGTGGTGATGCTGGCGTTGCGGCGAGTGGTGCCTGGCTAGGCTTGGCCTGGTGCCGCTGTTCGCCCGGCGTGTGCCGCCGTGCCGCCATGGTCGATCTTCTCTCCACTCACCAGTAAGTGCTCATCTCCTCCGTCCTTCTCTGCTATTTGTTCTACTGCTTCCCCTTCCCTTCGTCTAGCTTGGCCACTGGCCTGCTTCTCCCTGTGGGGATGCACGCTGTGCCAATGTGCTGTGCTAGCTGCTGCGCCTTGCTAGCTTACGCGTATGCTGCTGTGCTATGTTGCTGTGCCGCTGCTGCTGCTGCTGTGCATCTGTCATGGTTCCAGTTTGTTGTGCTGTGCTGTTCTTGCTCAATTGCTTGCTGTTGCAACTCATGAACTATTGCTCATGAGCATGCTGTGGTGCTCTGTGTAATTTAGTAGCTCTTGCTGATTCTCTGTATAATATTCCTCTCCTGTGAATGCCATGAATTGCTCTTGGCTTGATCATTCTGTGATGATCCTTGCTATTGGCAAGTGCCAATGCTTATGATGTGCTATTATTTGTGCTCTAGTTCATGGATATGCTCAGTTGAGCCTAACTGTTGCATTATCAACTCCATCCCTTGATGGAGTGCTTCTGGATACAATTGATATGCTCTATTCACTTATCTGTGATGCAATTGTTCAATTATATGGTCAGCTTAACTGTCTGGGCCTTGTGATGATACTATGCTTGGCTATAGTGATCTGTAGCAAGAGCAAGTGATGCTTTGATGATCAATTGTGCATTACTTGCTTGTGAGCAAGTGTGTGCTTCTCTCTGTGATTCACTGGTGCTCACCAGTGCTGTTTGTGCTTCATACAGGCTTAGCCTGGTGTGTACTATTGCTGACTTAAGCAACTGCTGTTGCTTGCAATGATCCATTGGATCAGCTGCAAGACTCTGGTGCTTTGATTTCTTATATGATTCACTTATCTGTATTGCCTGGATTTACTAAAATGGATAAGTGATGTGAATTGCTTGCAGTAATGATCATTTCATTGAGTTTGACAGGGCTAGAAGGATGCCACCACTTGGTTGGGTACCCTAGCCCTCCTTTTGAACCCACCTGGGTAATGATAACTGTGCATGGCTTTATTAGTTTGGGCTGGTTCAGTGGTTGAGGTGACCTTGACAGCAATTCATTGCTGTTTAGGTAGCTCCCACCCTTGTTGGCTTGCTATGGCTTAGTGAATGCATCACTGGGTAATTCCTTGTTGGATTTCCAGTGATCTTTGATGTTGACAAACAAGAATAGACACATATTGTCTATCTATCTGATGGTTTGCTAGGTTTTAGGTGCTAGGTGACTTTGGTTGAATAGATAGGATCATTTCCTTGCTGGATTGCCTTGGTTATGCCACTGTTTTGGTATAGCCAGTGTTCCCTTGGTGATTTCCTATTGGCTTCACCCATTTTTGCTTGCACCAACTGACTTGGTAGCCAGATGATGATACAATCTGGGTATTCTACCCTTCTGTGTTCCTGTGATGCATTGTATGCTTATTTATGAGCAAAACTTGGTTTTGCTCAGGTTGATCTGTTTATACCTCACTCCAGCTCCTAGAAAATGGTGTGTTGGTGTAGAGGTTTTGCTTCTGTGTTGCTTTCTTGGCTTGCCCTGCTCCTCCTTGTGGCTTGTGCTTGATCTACTCCATGGTTTACTTCTCAACAGGAAACAGTTCTTTGCTTGAGCTGTTCCTGGATGAAATTCTGGCTATGTGTTCTTCCTGTTCTAAGTGTTCTTGTTTCTTTGATGACTTACCAAGATGCCTGCCGATGAATGAGCTAGGGTTTGGCTCAAAAAGGTTATATATGATGCCCTCTTGCTCTCTCTCGGTCGATGACTTGGCCTGGTCACTTTGGTGACTCTCCCTGACTGTGTGTGCTGTTGAGCATGCACACTGCCTGGTGAGCAGTGTGGCTGTGTGTGTGTGCACCTGATACTCTAAACTTGGTTTGGAGAAGATCAGCTCGGCAGAGCTGATCCATATCCATAATTTTCCATTTCTTTTTAACCTGCCAAGTGGCTATGCCACTTGGCATAACTTCTATTTGTTGTGTTTATGTACAGGAATTATCAATTGATCACATTGGACAGTGAGTTCATCAAATCCAAGATCAAGTGAAGATGATCTTGTAGAATTTAGACTAGGTCCTTACTTGTATTTTTCTTTTCATTTTCTTGTATTTTTCAATTTCAACAATTCTTGTAATGTGTTGTAATTCATTTTATTTTCTCTTATGAATATTGTAATGACAATGTATATTGTGTGATGATCAATAAAGCTCAAAGTTTTCTCTAATGAGCTTTACTTTATTATAATTATTCATCTTGTTTCTTATTGATTGTTTACTTAATGAATTTCCTCAATTGAATTATTTAGGTAATTATTTAATGTTTGAATTTGAAATTCAAATTCAACATTGGTTTGTATTCAACCATGTCACTTCATTTAGAATCCAATCATGCAAACTCTCCCCTCTCTTCTCAAAACCCTAAACTAGTGAAGTGAGATGCAAGTTTGTCGCACTCTCTATGAAAATTTTGGAAGACATTTAAGAGTAAGTCCTATTTTGATGATTTAAATAATCATTTAAATCACACACCTAATTTTCTATAAATGAAATTAAGTCCATTAATGTATTTGGACTTTAAAAACACCTTGACAACATTTCAAGGTTGTATTTTACTTGAAATCAAGTATCCTCAAATTATTCTTAGTATTAACCTCTTACATGAAATAATAACGACATCGGAAGGGGGAAACAACCCTAAAAATAGAATCATGCATAATTGCTTCTTTAACCATTGCCCTTATCGGACAATGATGCTATTTTTCAGAAACAGAGGACAAGGGTCAGTCCACACCTTCCAACTGCAAAACTTTGCAGTGTTCAGGCAAGTTCATCACTTGCTCATGTCATTTGAGTATTTTTATCAAATTACTTGCAAAGTATTATGGTTATCACTATTGCACAAAAATCAAAACCACTACTTTCATAACTATGAATATGACTAAGTGGTGGGCAATGGAACCATGGATTGTGTTGATATGGTGGAGGTTCCATTGCACGGGTTTATATCCATCTAGGATTAAACAACAAATGTCGCCAGTGATTCTTGTGCCGTAATATCCGTGTTAACCATAAGATCCGGAGTGGGACGGAGTAGTCAAAAGTGTTTCCACCTCTCGTTCATCAACGGATGCGCGTACCGTAGCGGTTGTATCTTGCGGAGCAACTTGTGGGTGGGGAACCCATTCTAAGTCCCCACGGTTATGCTGTGCATACCGTAGCGGTTGCGGCTTGCGGAACAACTTGTGGGTGGGGAACCCAGTCTAAGTCCCCACGGTATTGCGGTCTATGATGGGTTGCAGCTACCGGCGAAGGAGTTTGGTTCGATCCCAGACTGTCGTCGTGGTCGGGGTCCACCCTGAAATTACGGGAATAATGGGACCGGCGTGGACCCAGGGTCGGGGAATGCAACAAAGGGTGGGTGTTCGAGGTAGCGAAGGAACATGATTGGCTAGACCTTATACCGGGCCTCACACCGAAGGAAGTGTGGACGGGAAAGCTGCCCGGTTGGCATCAAGGTTAAGATCTCTTATGGGTAAAGCAACACACCTCTGCAGAGTGTAAAGAACTGTGACCTGTCACTCCCTGTTCCGGGATAAGGAACTGCGAACGCGGCCGGAAAGGAGCTCCATGAAGTTCTAGTAAACCGGTGAAGGCTGACGGACATAGCTCTTTGAAATAAAAGCAATCTCTTGAAGAAATGTTTATCAAAAATTGCATTGGTGTTAGACTTTCTGGTCTAATATCGTAGTTAGTGCATTAAACACCTCTTATCTATAATAATGAACTTGTTGAGTACGCTCGTACTCATACCACTCTTAAATCCCATGCTTAGATTGTCTGAATCGTCTGGAGGAGGACTACGACAACAATGAAGGAGCCAAGATTATCGGCTATGATGAACCTGACCTCTCAGGAGGAGTTGAAGGCGTAGACTACATCATCGTCTACGGATCTGGGGAGGCTTCCGGAGGAGAACAAGCCTAGAGATATCCGATAGTAGTAGTATCCGAGCAGCCCGAACTCTTAGTATTTAGCTGCTCGAGAAAATAAATGTATCACTTAATGAGACTTATATATTGTAAACTAAGTTGGGTTCGCCTCGAACCCAGGAGTATTCCTCTTAGGACCCAAGATGAGCTCCGAGACGACATGTGTATGTTAATTGTAATAATATGTGAATGAGTTATGGAGATATGAATGATGACGCAACAACCCAGAACCAGAGCTATCCTCGTAATGAAGGAGTGGATGGAGGATATCCGACACAAGTTGAGTCGGGTATGAGTTTTGGTAACCCTTATGGTGGGACTACAGGAGAGTACACCCGATGGGTGGACTATGATGCACTCAACGATCAGTTTGTGAATACTGATTTCTCCTTAGGATCATCATCTGATTCGGATTACCAGCCAACGGGGAGACCTTATGTTCCAGGGTCTATCAGGAGGACGACACGTTCGACCGGATGGAAGCCTGGGATGTACCGGGAGTGAAGACCGACTAGAGTCCACCAAGGGAGGCGTGGCTATAATACACAAGTACCACGTGTATTATAGTTTGTAATATTGTATAAATTTGTACATATACTTTAATAAGTGAGTTTACATACTCACATCGACTTGAGTATTGTAATAAGACCACTTATGTATGAATATACAGGGTATATGTTTGTATGATTTGGATTTGCTTCTTGATTTCCATTGCGTGACTAGTTCTGTGCACAAAGTTGAGCTCAGAAAACTTGCGCATGGAGTAATTATGAGAATCATCTTGTGTTGCAGAACTAGGGGGATTATGTCGGGAACGTTAGGAAACGAGACTGAAGCGCAGCGCATGGAGCGCGAAGCAAAAGAAAAGGAAGAGGCTGAGGGTGCAGCCAGAGATCAGTTTCCACCACCACCACCACCACCCATGACTCAGCAAAACTTTATCCAGTACATGCAGCTGGTGGAAGAGAGGCAGCGTGTAACGCTGGAGCAGCAGAATAAATTCTTTCAAGAGTTGCTGCAGCAGAACAGGGTGGAGAGACCTGAGAACCCGGGAGTCACATTAGCAGACTTCCAAAACACCAAGCCGATATCTTTCGCATACGCGCCCGAGCCAATGGACGCGGAAGATTGGCTGATGGATACAGAGCGCAAGCTCAACACCGTTGGATGTAACAACCAAGAGAAGGTTCGTTATGCTACCCATCTGTTATGTGGACCTGCCGCATCATGGTGGGATAATATTGTAGCCGTTTACCCGGCTGGAAAGGTATTTACCTGGGAGGAATTCGCAAGGAAGTTCAGGGAATCCAATGTCCCTGAAAGTATTGTGGAACTGAAGCGTCGAGAATTTGAGAGTCTCGAGCAGAAGGACAAGGCAATCCTGACCTATGTCAGGGAGTTCTCTAAACTGTCCCGGTACGCTGTTGAGGAAGTCAACACCGAGGACAAGAAGAAAAAGAGATTTCTGAGGGGGTTAAGTCCCCAGTTCAAGGTACAGCTCCGTATGATGAGAGCGACGGAGTTTCAAGAGTTGGTGGATGCAGCCATCACTCTGGAAGATGATTTCAAGCAATTGCAGGAGGAGAAACGGAAAAAGGCCAAGTTTGAGCCTAAGAGATATGTCAGTAACAAGACTAATACTGGTTTGAGTTTCAAACCGAGGTACAACAACAACAACAACAATAACAACAACAGCTACAATAACAGGAGGAACCAAGGAAACCAAGCCGCAAACCAGATTGTTTGCCGCATTTGTGGGTTTAGAGGGCATCTTTCACAAGATTGCCGGAAACCCAAGATCATATGCTTTGGGTGTCGTCAGGAGGGGCACTGGCACTTGCATAAAGCAGGGATCATCACAGAATGATCAAGCCAAGAGCAATTCATGGCATTCACAGGAGAGGAATATTATACAGAGAATCAGCAGGAGCTACTAAATTACACAGAGCACCACAGCATGCTCATGAGCAATAGTTCATGAGTTGCAACAGCAAGCAATTGAGCAAGAACAGCACAGCACAACAAACTGGAACCATGACAGATGCACAAAGACAGCAGAATGCAAGACAAAGCAACATAGCACAGCAGCATACGCGTAAGCTAGCAAGGCGCAGCAGCTAGCACAGCACATCGGCACAGCGTGCATCCCCACAGGGAGAAGCAGGCCAGTGGCCAAGCTAGACGAAGGGAAGGGGAAGCAGTAGAACAAATAGCAGAGAAGGACGGAGGAGATGAGCACTTACTGGTGAGCGGAGAGAAGATCGACCATGGCGGCACAGCGGCACACACCGGGCGAACGGCGGCGCCAGGCCAAGCCTAGCCAGGCACAACTCGCCGCAACGCCAGCATCACCACGGCGAGGCACACGGCCTCGACACCAGGAGCGTCGGCGGCGACGAACTCGCCGCAGCATACCACGGTAGACGAGCAGAGGCGAAGGGGACGCGTCGAGGAAGCGACGAAACACAGATCGACGCGGTGGATCTGAATCGCCGTCGAGTGGCGGTTCAGATGCGCCACATCTCGCCGGCGGCGATGGCCGGAATCGGCCGGAGAAAATCGGCGAAGACGGCGGCGACACGGGTGTCGCCAGAGCTCAGAGGAGTTAGGGTTAGCGCGTGCGCGAGAGGAAGGGGACGGGTGCGTCCGACCGAGCCGGACGAGCGGCTCGGGTTAGGGTTAACCCACTGGGCCACCCTGACAGGTGGGCCCAGGGGCAAAAAGGACCTTTTACAATTTAACAAAAATATGAAACTTTGAAATTCAATAGAAAACTATTAAAAGCTCTTAAAAATAACTTAAAAATATGAAAAATGATCAGCATAAAATTCTCTATTTAAATAAAATATCAAAGAGAATTTTGAAAGACAATTAGGAATAAGTCCTATTTTAATGATTTAAATAATCATTTAAATCACACACCTAATTTTCTATAAATGAAATTAAGTCCATTAATGTATTTGGACTTTAAAAACACCTTGACAACATTTCAAGGTTGTATTTTACTTGGAATGGAGTATCCTCAAATTATTCTTAGTATTAACCTCTTACATGAAATAATAACGACATCGGAAGGGGGGAACAAACCCTAAAAATAGAATCATGCATAATTGCTTCTTTAACCATTGCCCTTATCGGACAATGATGCTATTTTTCAGAGGCAGAGGACAAGGGTCAGTCCACACCTTCCAACTGCAAAACTTTGCAGTGTTCAGGCAAGTTCATCACTTGCTCATGTCATTTGAGTATTTTTATCAAATTACTTGCAAAGTATTATGGTTATCACTATTGCACAAAAATCAAAACCACTACTTTCATAACTATGAATATGACTAAGTGGTGGGCAATGGAACCATGGATTGTGTTGATATGGTGGAGGTTCCATTGCACGGGTTTATATCCATCTAGGATTAAACAACAAATGTCGCCAGTGATTCTTGTGCCGTAATATCCGTGTTAACCATAAGATCCGGAGTGGGACGGAGTAGTCAAAAGTGTTTCCACCTCTCGTTCATCAACGGATGCGCGTACCGTAGCGGTTGTATCTTGCGGAGCAACTTGTGGGTGGGGAACCCATTCTAAGTCCCCACGGTTATGCTGTGCATACCGTAGCGGTTGCGGCTTGCGGAACAACTTGTGGGTGGGGAACCCAGTCTAAGTCCCCACGGTATTGCGGTCTATGATGGGTTGCAGCTACCGGCGAAGGAGTTTGGTTCGATCCCAGACTGTCGTCGTGGTCGGGGTCCACCCTGAAATTACGGGAATAATGGGACCGGCGTGGACCCAGGGTCGGGGCATGCAACAAAGGGTGGGTGTTCGAGGTAGCGGAGGAACATGATTGGCTAGACCTTATACCGGGCCTCACACCGAAGGAAGTGTGGACGGGAAAGCTGCCCGGTTGGCATCAAGGTTAAGATCTCTTATGGGTAAAGCAACACACCTCTGCAGAGTGTAAAGAACTGTGACCTGTCACTCCCTATTCCGGGATAAGGAACTGCGAACGCGGCCGGAAAGGAGCTCCATGAAGTTCTAGTAAACCGGTGAAGGCTGACGGACATAGCTCTTTGAAATAAAAGCAATCTCTTGAAGAAATGTTTATCAAAAATTGCATTGGTGTTAGACTTTCTGGTCTAATATCGTAGTTAGTGCATTAAACACCTCTTATCTATAATAATGAACTTGTTGAGTACGCTCGTACTCATACCACTCTTAAATCCCATGCTTAGATTGTCTGAATCGTCTGGAGGAGGACTACGACAACAATGAAGGAGCCGAGATTATCGGCTATGACGAACCTGACCTCTCAGGAGGAGTTGAAGGCGTAGACTACATCATCGTCTACGGATCCGGGGAGGCTTCCGGAGGAGAACAAGCCTAGAGATATCCGATAGTAGTAGTATCCGAGCAGCCCGAACTCTTAGTATTCAGCTGCTCGAGAAAATAAATGTATCACTTAATGAGACTTATATATTGTAAACTAAGTTGGGTTCGCCTCGAACCCAGGAGTATTCCTCTTAGGACCCAAGAGGAGCTCCGAGACGACATGTGTATGTTAATTGTAATAATATGTGAATGAGTTATGGACCTTGCTATGTTCTGTTGTACTACTCTGAGGGCTGTAATGTCCCAGGTTTAGAGACGATCGAGGGGTAGATTTTAGAAAGGGATGTGCATTGCATAGTAAATTCTGGGGAAATTTCGCGCTTTTAAACAAAAACTGCATCGAAGGGGGACAAGTTTCTCTCTCGACACCTTACAGGGTTAGGGTTTCGAGAGTGCGACAAACTTGCATCTCACTTCACTAGTTTAGGGTTTTGAGAAGAGAGGGGAGAGTTTGCATGATTGGATTCTAAATGAAGTGACATGGTTGAATACAAACCAATGTTGAATTTGAATTTCAAATTCAAACATTAAATAATTACCTAAATAATTCAATTTTGGAAATTCATTAAGTAAACAATCAATAATAAACAAGATGAATAATTATAATAAAGTAAAGCTCATTAGAGAAAACTTTGAGCTTTATTGATCATCACACAATATACATTGTCATTACAATATTCATAAGAGAAAATAAAATGAATTACAACACATTACAAGAATTGTTGAAATTGAAAAATACAAGAAAATGAAAAGAAAAATACAAGTAAGGACCTAGTCTAAATTCTACAAGATCATCTTCACTTGATCTTGGATTTGATGAACTCACTGTGCAATGTGATCAATTGATAATTCCTGTACATAAACACAACAAATAGAAGTTATGCCAAGTGGCATAGCCACTTGGCAGGTTAAAAAGAAATGGAAAATTATGGATATGGATCAGCTCTGCCGAGCTGATCATCTCCAAACCAAGTTCAGAGTATCAGGTGCACACACACACAGCCACATACGCTCACTGTGCGGTGTGCATGCTCAACAAGACACACAAATCGGGGAGAGTCACCAAAGTGACCAGGCCAAGCTGTCGACCAGAGAGAGCAAGAGGGCATCATATATAACCTTTTTGAGCCAAACCCTAGCTCATTCATCGGCAGGCATCTTGGTAAGTCATCAGCAAACAAGAACACTTAGAACAGGAAGAACACATAGCCAGAATTTCATCCAGGAACAGCTCAAGCAAAGAACTGTTTCCTGTTGAGAAGTAAACCATGGAGTAGATCAAGCACAAGCCACAAGGAGGAGCAGGGCAAGCCAAGAAAGCATCACAGAAGCAAAACCTCTACACCAACACACCATTTTCTAGGAGCTGGAGTGAGGTATAAACAGATCAACCTGAGCAAAACCAAGTTTTGCTCATAAATAAGCATACAATGCATCACAGGAACACAGAAGGGTAGAATACCCAGATTGTATCATCATCTGGCTACCAAGTCAGTTGGTGCAAGCAAAAATGGGTGAAGCCAATAGGAAATCACCAAGGGAACACTGGCTATACCAAAACAGTGGCATAACCAAGGCAATCCAGCAAGGAAATGATCCTATCTATTCAACCAAAGCCACTTAGCACCTAAAACCTAGCACACCATCAGATAGATAGACAATATGTGTCTATTCTTGTTTGTCAACATCAAAGATCACTGGAAATCCAACAAGGAATTATCCAGTGATGCATTCACTAAGCCATAGCCAGCCAACAAGGGTGGGAGCTACCTAAACAGCAATGAATTGCTGTCAAGGTTACCTCAACCACTGAACCAGCCCAAATTAATAAGCCATGCACAGTTATCATCACCCAGATGGGTTCAAAAGGAGGGCTAGGGTACCCAACCAAGTGGTGGCATCCATCTAGCCCTGCCAAACTCAATGAAATGATCATTACTGCAAGCAGTTCACATCACTTATCCATTTTAGTAAGATTCAGGCAAATACAGATAAGTGAACTAAGCAAATAAATCAAAACACCAGAGCTTTGCAGTGATCCAATGGATCACTGCAAGCAACAGCAGTTGCTTAAGTCAGCAATAGTACACACCAGGCTAAGCCTGTATGAAGCACAAACAGCACTGGTGAGCACCAGTGAATCACAGAGAGAAGCACACACTTGCTCACAAGCAAGTAATGCTCAATTGATCATCAAAGCATCACTTGCTCTTGCTACAGATCACTATAGCCAAGCATAGTATCATCACAAGGCCCAGACAGTTAAGCTAACCATATAATTGAACAATTGCATCACAGATAAGTGAATAGAGCATATCAAGTGTATCCAGAAGCACTCCATCAAGAGATGGAGTTGATAATGCAACAGTTAGGCTCAACTGAGCATATCCATGAACTAGAGCACAATTAATAGCACATCATAAGCATTGGCACTTGCCAATAGCAAGGATCATCACAGAATGATCAAGCCAAGAGCAATTCATGGCATTCACAGGAGAGGAATATTATACAGAGAATCAGCAGGAGCTACTAAATTACACAGAGCACCACAGCATGCTCATGAGCAATAGTTCATGAGTTGCAACAGCAAGCAATTGAGCAAGAACAGCACAGCACAACAAACTGGAACCATGACAGATGCACAGCAGCAGCAGCAGCGGCACAGCAACATAGCACAGCAGCATACGCGTAAGCTAGCAAGGCGCAGCAGCTAGCACAGCACATCGGCACAGCGTGCATCCCCACAGGGAGAAGCAGGCCAGTGGCCAAGCTAGACGAAGGGAAGGGGAAGCAGTAGAACAAATAGCAGAGAAGGACGGAGGAGATGAGCACTTACTGGTGAGCGGAGAGAAGATCGACCATGGCGGCACGGCGGCACACGCCGGGCGAACGGCGGCGCCAGGCCAAGCCTAGCCAGGCACAACTCGCCGCAACGCCAGCATCTCCACGGCGAGGCACACGGCCTCGACACCAGGAGCGTCGGCGGCGACGAACTCGCCGCAGCACACCACGGTAGACGAGCAGAGGCGAAGGGGACGCGTCGAGGAAGCGACGAAACACAGATCGACGCGGTGGATCTGAATCGCCGTCGAGTGGCGGTTCAGATGCGCCACATCTCGCCAGCGGCGATGGCCGGAATCGGCCGGAGAAAATCGGCGAAGGCGGCGGCGACTCGGGTGTCGCCAGAGCTCAGAGGGTTAGGGTTAGCGCGTGCGCGAGAGGAAGGGGACGGGTGCGTCCGACCGAGCCGGACGAGCGGCCCGGGTTAGGGTTAACCCACTGGGCCACCCTGACAGGTGGGCCCAGGGGCAAAAAGGACCTTTTACAATTTAATAAAAATGTGAAACTTTGAAATTCAATAGAAAATTATTAAAAGCTCTTAAAAATAACTTAAAAATATGAAAAATGATCAGCATAAAATTCTCTATTTAAATAAAATATCAAGGAGAAATTTGAAAGACAATTAAGAATAAGTCCTATCCTGATGATTTAAATAATCATTTAAATCACACACCTAATTTTCTATACATGAAATTAAGTCCATTAATGTATTTGGACTTTAAAAACACCTTGACAACATTTCAAGGTTGTATTTTACTTGGAATGAAGTATCCTCAAATTATTCTTAGTATTAACCTCTTACATGAAATAATAACGACATCGGAAGGGGGGAACAAACCCTAAAAATAGAATCATGCATAATTGCTTCTTTAACCATTGCCCTTATTGGACAATGATGCTATTTTTCAGAGGCAGAGGACAAGGATCAGTCCACACCTTCCAACTGCAAAACTTTGCAGTGTTCAGGCAAGTTCATCACTTGCTCATGTCATTTGAGTATTTCTATCAAATTACTTGCAAAGTATTATGGTTATCACTATTGCATAAAAAACCAAAACCACTACTTTCATAACTATGAATATGACTATGTGGTGGGCAATAGAACCATGGATTGTGTTGATATGGTGGAGGTTCCATTGCAATGGTTTATATCCATCTAGGATTAAACAACAAATGTCGCCAGTGATTCTTGTGCCGTAATATCCGTGTTAACCATAAGATCTGGAGTGGGACAGAGTAGTCAAAAGTGTTTCCACCTCTCGTTCATCAACGGATGCGTTTACCGTAGCAGTTGTATCTTGCGGAGCAATTGGTGGGTGGGGAGCCCCTTCTAATTCCCCACGGTATAGCTGAGGCTTACCGTAGACGGTTGCTGCTTGCGGAACAATTGGTGGGTGGGGATCCCCTTCTAATTCCCCACGGTAATGTGGTCTATGATGGGTTGCAGCTACCGGCGAAGGAGTTTGGTTCAATCCTGCATCGTCGTCGTGGTCGGGGTCCACCCTGAAATTACGGGAATAATGGGACCGGCGAGGACCCAGGGTCGGGGCATGCAACAAAGGGTGGGTGTTCGAGGTAGCGGAGGAACATGATTGGCTAGACCTTATACCGGGCCTCACACCAAAGGAAGTGTGGACGGGAAAGCTGCCCGGTTGGCAACAAGGTTAAGATCTCTTATGGGTAAAGCAACACACCTCTGCAGAGTGTAAAGAACTGTGACCTGTCACTCCCTGTTCCGGGATATGGAACTGCGAACGCGGCCGGAAAGGAGCTCCATGAAGTTCTAGTAAACCGGTGAAGGCTGACGGACATAGCTCTTTGAAATAAAAGCAATCTATTGAAGAAATGTTTATCAAAACTTGCATTGGTATTAGACTTTCTGGTCTAATATCGTAGTTAGTGCATTAAACACCTCTTATCTATAATGAACTTGTTGAGTACGCTCGTACTCATACCACTCTTAAATCCCATGCTTAGATTGTCTGAACCGTCTGGAGGAGGACTACGACAACAATGAAGGAGCCGAGATTATCGGCTATGATGAACCTGACCTCTCAGGAGGAGTTGAAGGCGTAGACTACATCATCGTCTACGGATCCGGGGAGGCTTCCGGAGGAGAACAAGCCTAGAGATATCCGATAGTAGTAGTAACCGAGCAGCCCGAACTCTTAGTATTTAGCTGCTCGAGGTAATAAATGTTTAGCTTAATGAGACACTTATATTGTAAGTTAAGTTGGGTTCGCCTCGAACCCAGGAGTATTCCTCTTAGGACCCAAGAGGAGCTCCGAGACGACATGTGTGTATTAATTGTAATAATATGTGAATGAGGTATGGACCTTGCTATGTTCTTGATGTGGGCATCTGAGATTCTTAGCAATCCTAATTGCTTTGAAATCCAAGGATGTTTGCGTCATTCTTAGCATGATTGGTTCGCTAATTACTAAGCGAAGTTTGATTGTGTTGCCAAGTCCATTCGTTCAGGCGCACATCTTCGGTCAAAGAGTTAGGTCCATGCCAAAGCTCTCAAGACCATATTGTGTTTCTTTGTAAAGAAAGTTTCCCTCTTGAATTCAGTGATATACCGGTGGTTCGTGATATTCTGGATGTCTTTCTAGAAGTATCGCCATGTTGTCACATGACCGTGTTATCGAGTTCATGAGTAAGTTAGTTCCGTGAACTACTCCTTTCACCAAGAACCGTGCTAGATAACCTTGGACTAGCTGGTTGAGCTTAATTAATCAACAACTTGGAGAGTTAAAGATATCCAACTTTGTTCCTTCATAAAGAGATGTCTAGTCTTGTTTGTGTTGAAGTCAGAAAGTATCCCCTTTGTGGATATGCTATCTTCCCCATATTTGATCTGAGGTTGGGCTATCGTCAAATCAAACTCAGTTCCAAGGACTATCTTGATGATGTTTATACTCATGGTGTCTCGTCTGAGTATAGCTTCATGTCCTTTGGTCTGACCAATACCTCTGCCGAGTTCTTATAGAATATGAGTCCCTCATTGGAGTATTTTGATAAGTTTGTTGTTGAGCCCATCGATGGTATTCTTATTTCCTCCATGTTTAAAGAGGTTCATATTGTACGTTTGGCACTCTGTTGGAATTTTTTTTAGAACCATCTTTGTGTTATCATGAAGTATGTGTTCTAGATGCTGGAAGTAACCTACAATGGTTCACGTGCATTTGCTGAAAGATGTCGCCGTGGATCCGAGTAGAGTTCCCTTTCCTTTCCTTGGGAATCATCGCAAGTCGGTCATGCATGTGCGGGATATTCTTAAGATGGAAGGTTGTCACCTCCATCATCTCGAAAAATTCCTCTATGCACGCTAAGCCACTGACTGGTTTGTTCAAGAAAGCGAAGAAGGTTAATAGCTTCAATATCTTCTATGATGTCCCCACCAGGACTCACTTTTGTTACATTGCAAGTTCATATGCATGCAATTGTCTTTGCAGTCGCAACCACATGTATTGCGCAATCTAGCTCAATCCTTTGGAGCTTGATATTATGGTCCATTTCTTGAGAATCTAGCGACTTTACCTTGGTGGCAACTGTTGCAAATATACATTCGAACATATCTGAGTCCAAAAGAATAATTACACCTAACCTAAGTGAATCTCAAGCGGCAATGATGGTTAGCGTTTTTCAAGGATTTTTGGGATAGGTCTCTTTGTAACTCCGACAAGATTGATGTCGTGGTTAACACAATTAGTCGGAAGGCCTAATGTCATAATCTCTTGAATCATCAAGAATAACCACTCTCCATAAGGATCTTATGTGACTCATTCTAGGAGTTGCCCTCATAGCATCTTTTCAATTCCAAAGTCTTGACCTTCGCTTGATGACCTATTGAAGGCTAGTCAATAGCCTAATATTGGTGGCTAGAACATCAAGGAGAACATTATAAGCAGAGTTGCTAAATGTCTCTTGGTCAATCCCTCAAAATCATTTCTTCGGTGACAACAACTTCGTTCGGAGAAATTCCACTCCCCGTTGATCATTGTCACTTCCCTAGCCTGTACCCTTCCCTTTCCATTGGTTGATACCTGAAATTCTAGTCAATTCACACGTTGTGTGAATTCGTCAGTCATCTAGGCCCTAGCCTTTTGAGTTGACAACAATCATTTCATGTACCCTTACCAAAAGAGTGACTATGATTCTTATATTCGAAGTAGCTCTGGTTGGTGATCTTCTATGTTTCTACGAGTCACCCTTTCTAAAAGTGCCACGTCATGGTATCAAAGGCAATTTAAGTCTTCGCTACCTTGTTCCTTTGTATTCTTCTCAAGCGTGGATCAATTGCCTACCAAATTTGAAACTTCTTCGGTCTCCTCCGTTACCTTGACGTGTTTCATGTTTGTCAGCTCAAACGTTGTTTCTAAACACTCCTTCCATGAGTTGACCATGAGATACTCGATCTTTGTAAAGATCCACCGTCCAGAGTTATTCCCTCTTTCCTTTAGGGTGAAGAGAGCAAATGAAGAGTTCTTCATGGTGTCGTGGATGAACTTCATCAACAAAGAAGATCGGCGTGGTATCAACAAGCTCGTTGAAGACCGGTGTAGTTCTTGTTACCTTCTCTTTTCCTACCTTAGGAATCTCGGGGACGAGATTCTTGTAAGGGGGGTAGAGTTGTAACATCCCTGTTTTGCTAAACCCTAATTAGGAGGTGTTTGTGCATCATGAGCATCATATAAAATGCATTAGGAAAAATTTGCAAATAAATTAAAATGGAAACCCTAGGTTTGTGCAAGTCTTTGTCTTTTTGAAATGAGTTCAAATGTTTGAAAACCCCAAAATAAAAATATGTGGACTTTCAACTATTATTAGGAAGGCCACACAATTTTTCCCCTAAAATATTTGAGTCAATTTTGGATCTCCAAAAGGTTGTAAAACTATCAAAATGATTTGTTTTAGTGCTGTTTTAAAGTTTTCAGAGAAAATAGGAAAAGGCAGGGGGTTTTGGGCAAAACGCCCTTGTCTTCTTCCTCTGCCACGCAGGCAGCTGCGTGCCTTGCGCAGGGAGGCCGACGCCGGCCACCTCCTGCTCGCCCCGCGGATGAGGACGACGTCCTGGAGAGCCTCCTGCACGCCTCCCCCTCGTCCCTATCTCTTTTCCCCCTCGCGCGCCTCCTCCCTCTCTCTTTCTGCAGCGCGCCCAAAACCCTAGCTCCGGCCGCTCGCCGTCGCCGCTGCTCTGAGCCTCCCCGCGCCAAGCCGACGCCACCATCAGCTCCGCCGCGTCGCCCCCGTCCTCCTCAGCCAAGCCCCGCAAGCGGAGGCGCCCGGAATCGGCCGATTTGGCCGGAGCCCGAGCCGCAGGCCTCCGCCGTTCGCCGGCGATTCCCGGCCACCTCCGGCGACGCCGTCTTCGGCCGGCGTGCTCAGGGTGAGCCCCTGGTCCTCCCCGTGCCCCTGGCCCTCTCCCTCTCGCTCCCTACCGCCGCCGCCACGCGAGCCTGCGAGCTCGGCCGCCGGCCATCGCCGCCGTGGTCGCTCCGGCGACCATTCGCGGGCGGCGCCACCACCTTTTGGCTCGCCACGTCGAGCTGAGTCCGATGCCCCCACGCACGCACCCAATTTCGGCCTCAATCGGCCGATTGCTGGTCGACCTGAGAGCTCAAGGTCGTGCTGACGTCAGCATGACGTCAGCATGACGCATTAAAGCCTTTTCTTTTTCTGTTTTTAATATTTATCAATTTCAGAAATCTGTATAATCCATATCTTTTTCATATTAACTCAGAAAAAGATGTATAATATACCGAAATGTTCAGAAAAACATTCTCTACAAGTTTAGAAGTAATTCATACATCATTGCAACAATTAAATTTGCAAATATAGCGAAAACCTAAAAGAACCCCTCTCATATGTCGGGGTCCGATGCCGGAACCCCTTTAAATTGACGATGCACCTAGGGTTTATTCAATTCCATTAATATGACATATCATCATCTTTGTATGCGCATTGCATCGATGCCATGTGTTGAATGTTATTTCTCTCTTTATAGTATTTTCTTCTTCGCGATCGATAGAGCCCGAGTCTGAGACGATGAAGATCAACGACACTGATGATCAATTCCTATCCACCAACAAACAAGCCAAGAAGACGATTATCGAAGATCCACCTTGGTTTGTCAGGGACAAAGGCAAGCCCTAGCCTGGTTCATATATGTTTTCGAAATGCTTTTACTCTGGTTCCTACATATTGCATACGATTCAACTGTCTTTTATCGATAGGTAGAGTTACCCTATCTATTGCATGTTCCACCCTTGTAGCCTCAAATACCCTGATCCACTGCTCCTAGCATAACTAGTTTTGGGCATGTGTGCGTCGCTAGAGCCTTTATCTCTTTATGCTTAGCCATGCTTAGTTTGTTACGCTACTACTCCGGTCTTCGGACTGGAGCCATACAATGAAATGAATCTAGCATGACAGGTTGACGTGGTAAGTGTAGAGATGTTGTTAAACATGATTAAAGGCTCGGACGAGAGGCCACATTGGGATGTGGTGGGTTGTTTCGTTTCTGCCGACCCTAGGAACCGAGTTCTCGCCTCTTGAACCAAGACTGAGCGTACAACCACACGAGGCCCTATTATGGTACCCTCTCGACTCACTAACTTGCCTAGTAGATTCCATGAGTCACATAGTTTGCGCGTTACCTGGACATATGCATTGCATTTTTGCTTGGGGAAAAGGTACATAACAGGCAGGTAAGCGTGGCCGTGGCGGCTGGGGGTTGCGGCCTCTGGGGAAACCCACCTCGCCTCACATCGTTAAGGACCGACTTCGGGACTTGACCCGTTACGGCGGAACAATCCTTAGCGCGTGACTCATGGTCTCGGCGACAGCAAGGTAAAGGTCGTGGTCGACCACCCTCTGCCGGCTTTCCAAGGAAGAGAGCTAATAATTTGGCATTAAGAGTCGGTTGGCACGTGTGGGTAAAGTTGTGCACCCCTGCAGGGTTATGAATCTTTTCGAAAAGCCGTGTCCACGGTTATGGACGACTTGGGAATGGACGTGGAGATCATAGAGAACTTTAACCTAATCGTAAAACTTGGCAACCAATGTGTGATAATCTGTTTATAAAAGTAGACAAAGTATTAATTAGGGTTTAGCAAAACAGGGATGTTACATGATGATCATCTGGTTATAAAAGTAGTTCTCTCCCTCAAATCCAACACCTGGATGTTATTTATAACGAGAATCGGTAACACCACAGGCTTTTATGTAACATCCCTGTTTTGCTAAACCCTAATTAGGAGGTGTTTGTGCATCATGAGCATCATATAAAATGCATTAGGAAAAATTTGCAAATAAATTAAAATGGAAACCCTAGGTTTGTGCAAGTCTTTGTCTTTTTGAAATGAGTTCAAATGTTTGAAAACCCCAAAATAAAAATATGTGGACTTTCAACTATTATTAGGAAGGCCACACAATTTTTCCCCTAAAATATTTGAGTCAATTTTGGATCTCCAAAAGGTTGTAAAACTATCAAAATGATTTGTTTTAGTGCTGTTTTAAAGTTTTCAGAGAAAATAGGAAAAGGCAGGGGGTTTTGGGCAAAACGCCCTTGTCTTCTTCCTCTGCCACGCAGGCAGCTGCGTGCCTTGCGCAGGGAGGCCGACGCCGGCCACCTCCTGCTCGCCCCGCGGATGAGGACGACGTCCTGGAGAGCCTCCTGCACGCCTCCCCCTCGTCCCTATCTCTTTTCCCCCTCGCGCGCCTCCTCCCTCTCTCTTTCTGCAGCGCGCCCGAAACCCTAGCTCCGGCCGCTCGCCGTCGCCGCTGCTCTGAGCCTCCCCGCGCCAAGCCGATGCCACCATCAGCTCCGCCGCGTCGCCCCCGTCCTCCTCAGCCAAGCCCCGCAAGCGGAGGCGCCCGGAATCGGCCGATTTGGCCGGAGCCCGAGCCGCAGGCCTCCGCCGTTCGCCGGCGATTCCGGCCACCTCCGGCGACGCCGTCTTCGCCGGCGTGCTCAGGGTGAGCCCCTGGTCCTCCCCGTGCCCCTGGCCCTCTCCCTCTCGCTCCCTACCGCCGCCGCCACGCGAGCCTGTGAGCTCGGCCGCCGGCCATCGCCGCCGTGGTCGCTCCGGCGACCATTCGCGGGCGGCGCCACCACCTTTTGGCTCGCCACGTCGAGCTGAGTCCGATGCCCCCACGCACGCGCCCAATTTCGGCCTCAATCGGCCGATTGCTGGTCGACCTGAGAGCTCAAGGTCGTGCTGACGTCAGCATGACGTCAGCATGACGCATTAAAGCCTTTTCTTTTTCTGTTTTTAATATTTATCAATTTCAGAAATCTGTATAATCCATATCTTTTTCATATTAACTCAGAAAAAGATGTATAATATACCGAAATGTTCAGAAAAACATTCTCTACAAGTTTAGAAGTAATTCATACATCATTGCAACAATTAAATTTGCAAATATAGCGAAAACCTAAAAGAACCCCTCTCATATGTCGGGGTCCGATGCCGGAACCCCTTTAAATTGACGATGCACCTAGGGTTTATTCAATTCCATTAATATGACATATCATCATCTTTGTATGCGCATTGCATCGATGCCATGTGTTGAATGTTATTTCTCTCTTTATAGTATTTGCTTCTTCGCGATCGATAGAGCACGAGTCTGAGACGACGAAGATCAACAACACCGAAGATCAATACTCATCCTCCGACGAACAAGTCAAGCATGGGATCCCCGAAGATCCATATTGGTTTGTCAGGGACAAAGGCAAGCCCTAACCTGGTTCATCTATGATTTTCAAATGCTTTTATCTGTGGTTCCTACATATCACATACGATTCAACTGTCTTTTATCGATAGATAGAGTTACCCTATCTCATTGCATGTCCGACCTTTGTAGCCTCGATACCCTGATCCACTGCTCCTAGCATAACTAGGTTTGGCATGTGTGCGTCGCGAGAGCCTTTATCTCTTTATGCTTAGCCATGCTTAGTTTGTTACGCTACTGCTCTGGTCTTCGGACTGGAGCCTTACAATGAATGAAACTAGCATGACAGGTTGACGTGGTAAGTATAGAGATGTTGTTAAACATGGTTAAAGGCTCAGACGAGAGGCCACATTGGGATGTGGTGGGTTGTTTCGTTTCTGCCGACCCTAGGAACCGAGTTCTCGCCTCTTGAACCAAGACCGAGCATACAACCACACGAGGTCCTATTATGGTACCCTCTCGACTCACTAACTTGCCTAGTAGATTCCATGAGTCACATAGTTTGCGCGTTACCTGGTCATATGCATTGCATTTTGCTTGGGGGTTAAAGGTACATAACAGGTAGGTAAGCGTGGCCGTGGTGGCTGGGGGTTGCGGCCTCTGGGGAAACCCACCTCGCCTCACATCGTTAAGGACCGACTTCGGGACTTGACCCGTTACGGCGGAACAATCCTTAGCGCGTGACTCATGGTCTCGGCGACAGCAAGGTAAAGGTCGTGGTCGACCACCCTCTGCCGGCTTTCCAAGGAAGAGAGCTAATAATTTGGCATTAAGAGTCGGTTGGCACGTGTGGGTAAAGTTGTGCACCCCTGCAGGGTTATGAATCTTTTCGAAAAGCCGTGTCCACGGTTATGGACGACTTGGGAACGGACGTGGAGATCATAGAGAACTTTAACCTAATCGTAAAACTTGGCAACCAATGTGTGTTTACGGACACCTTCTCCGGGTGTTGAGGGGGTGATCCGAGGATAGTGGTTCGAGATGATGAAGATTGGTGGATACAATATGATGATCAATAGAGATAGAGATGTCGCTCTCTTCTCCCCTTTCAAAGGTTCTGAGTAGTCGAGCTTCTTCTCCCTCTTGTTTATTAAAGGAAAACTGGCTTTACGCAAAAGAAGCTCCACAGAAAGCCCGCATACCCGCTTTGCTAAAAGGTTGTACTAAGTCTTGCTGAGTCCCTGTACTCAGCTTTGCATGCTCTTGTTTCAGACGAAGTCGCTCCAACAGATGGTGGTTTCTAGTCGACATCGACGAGTAGCTTGGGGTTCCCAGGTGGCAGCCTGGAATCTATGGGCTGGGACGTCGCCGTTATGCTCCTGGCCTCTTAGGCCTTTTGATATCTTGCTATTTAGAATAGCATAACTTCGCTTCCATTGATTGATGTATGTCAGGTCAGTGACCTCTGCTTGTAATGTTTTGATTCTTCGCTCAGTTATGAGCTTGTATTACTTCTTGGAGTCGTAGAGTCACTGTTGTGTTACCGATTCTCTCACTGTAGTCTCTCGAGCTCTAGGTTAGGCTTATGTCAGATGAAGATCTGGTATTTGTCTAACCATGATCCCGGGGGTGCCACAGGTTTTGGTATCAGAGCAGGACTGCCTGTAGGAAACCCTTTCTACTAGTCGATGTTGAGTCTAGTGTTTGTGAAAACTATTTGAAAGCTAAAAGTATTTGCGAAAATCTGATTAGGATTCTTTTTACTCCTTATCTGGTATCGCTCTAATTCTAAGGTACCTTACCTTGTGTTGATTTTGAAGTTTTTCTATCTCTTCTAGTCTTTCAAACTTAGGTGCCTCAAGGGCAGGTCGTTTCTTAACCAGTTGACCTATTGTTAAGTTTGCACGACTCTAGAGAATCTGTGTGCGTGTGTTTCGAGTTTTCTTTCTTTCTCTTGCTTCAAGAGAGAGCTATCATTCAATCATAATTTCAGTTGTGTGTGTTCTGTGCTTCCTCTCTGTTTTGTTTTGTTTCAACAGAGAGATTCCTCTCCATCATGATCTCTCTATTTTGTGGGTTCCACATCATTCTGTTCTTTGTTTCGAGGTTTCCTTTCGCCTTGTATGCCTCCTTTTTATTTTCTTGGGTACTTCAGAAGCTATGCATTGCTTCTAGATGCTACACAATGATCACTACCTTAGCAGTGTCCTCTGTGTCACTCATCTAGTGGTTACTTCTTTCTCGGGTTTTAACCCTTGGACTTGAACCGAAGGTCCCCGATTGTGCTGGATTCTAGTATGCAAATCTTAGTACATGAAGCTGGCCTTTAACCCAAGATCCATTCTGTTGAACACCGGTGTTAATGTTCAAACATTACATCGGGCGAGCTAAATTCAAATGAAGCTATCCTTCAAGCTTATGGTTATTGTCGGGTTGAACTACGGCAATAAAGGTCTTTCCCTTCCATTAGTTATCGCAGAGGTTCTCTCATTGAACCAAATGGATCACGACAAGAGTGCTCTTTGTGAGTCTCGTATCTATGTCTGTGACTCTGCCACACCTCCCTTTTCAGCATGAGTTTCACAAAAGTGTTATCTTGTGCATCTACTTCTCAGGAATTCTGATCCTGATCGTGTTCTTCTTCTTTAGTTACTTTTCGACCTTTGTCTGCTAGTTAGCAACCAAGTGTAAATGTTCATTGGTGTCTCCAGTGTATATTACTCTTTTGGTTCATCAAGAACTCCATTTCGGTATGTCAGGAGAAACAAACCCCACAGATTAAGAGGCCTCGTTAGCTTCTGTTCTGTTCTACCTTGGAGTATCACCCTCTTTTATATCATGGGGTCGTGCTGAGTCTCATGGCCTTATTGATGAAGTGATTCTCTTACATATCTTTACTCGCCCTTCCTCCGAGCTGTCTGTGCTTGGGAATGTTGGGGTGTACTTATTGATGTGGGCATCTGAGATTCTTAGCAATCCTAATTGCTTTGAAATCCAAGGATGTTTGCGTCATTCTTAGCATGATTGGTTCGCTAATTACTAAGCGAAGTTTGATTGTGTTGCCAAGTCCATTCGTTCAGGCGCACATCTTCGGTCAAAGAGTTAGGTCCATGCCAAAGCTCTCAAGACCATATTGTGTTTCTTTGTAAAGAAAGTTTCCCTCTTGAATTCAGTGATATACCGGTGGTTCGTGATATTCTGGATGTCTTTCTAGAAGTATCGCCATGTTGTCACATGACCGTGTTATCGAGTTCATGAGTAAGTTAGTTCCGTGAACTACTCCTTTCTCCAAGAACCGTGCTGGATAACCTTGGACTAGCTGGTTGAGCTTAATTAATCAACAACTTGGAGAGTTAAAGATATCCAACTTTGTTCCTTCATAAAGAGATGTCTAGTCTTGTTTGTGTTGAAGTCAGAAAGTATCCCCTTTGTGGATATGCTATCTTCCCCATATTTGATCTGAGGTTGGGCTATCATCAAATCAAACTCAGTTCCAAGGACTATCTTGATGATGTTTATACTCATGGTGTCTCGTCTGAGTATAGCTTCATGTCCTTTGGTCTGACCAATACCTCTGCCGAGTTCTTATAGAATATGAGTCCCTCATTGGAGTATTTTGATAAGTTTGTTGTTGAGCCCATCGATGGTATTCTTATTTCCTCCATGTTTAAAGAGGTTCATATTGTACGTTTGGCACTCTGTTGGAATTTTTTTTAGAACCATCTTTGTGTTATCATGAAGTATGTGTTCTAGATGCTGGAAGTAACCTACAATGGTTCACGTGCATTTGCTGAAAGATGTCGCCGTGGATCCGAGTAGAGTTCCCTTTCCTTTCCTCGGGAATCATCGCAAGTCGGTCATGCATGTGCGGGATATTCTTAAGATGGAAGGTTGTCACCTCCATCGTCTCGAAAAATTCCTCTATGCACGCTAAGCCACTGACTGGTTTGTTCAAGAAAGCGAAGAAGCTTAATAGCTTCAATATCTTCTATGATGTCCCCACCAGGACTCACTTTTGTTACATTGCAAGTTCATATGCATGCAATTGTCTTTGCAGTCGCAACCACATGTATTGCGCAATCTAGCTCAATCCTTTGGAGCTTGATATTATGGTCCATTTCTTGAGAATCTAGCGACTTTACCTTGGTGGCAACTGTTGCAAATTTACATTCGAACATATCTGAGTCCAAAAGAATAATTACACCTAACCTAAGTGAATCTCAAGCGGCAATGATGGTTAGCGTTTTTCAAGGATTTTTGGGATAGGTCTCTTTGTAACTCCGACAAGATTGATGTCGTGGTTAACACAATTAGTCGGAAGGCCTAATGTCATAATCTCTTGAATCATCAAGAATAACCACTCTCCATAAGGATCTTATGTGACTCATTCTAGGAGTTGCCCTCATAGCATCTTTTCAATTCCAAAGTCTTGACCTTCGCTTGATGACCTATTGAAGGCTAGTCAATAGCCTAATATTGGTGGCTAGAACATCAAGGAGAACATTATAAGCAGAGTTGCTAAATGTCTCTTGGTCAATCCCTCAAAATCATTTCTTCGGTGACAACAACTTCGTTCGGAGAAATTCCACTCCCCGTTGATCATTGTCACTTCCCTAGCCAGTACCCTTCCCTTTCCGTTGGTTGATACCTGAAATTCTAGTCAATTCACACGTTGTGTGAATTCGTCAGTCATCTAGGCCCTAGCCTTTTGAGTTGACAACAATCATTTCATGTACCCTTACCAAAAGAGTGACTATGATTCTTATATTCGAAGTAGCTCTGGTTGGTGATCTTCTATGTTTCTACGAGTCACCCTTTCTAAAAGTGCCACGTCATGGTATCAAAGGCAATTTAAGTCTTCGCTACCTTGTTCCTTTGTATTCTTCTCAAGCGTGGATCAATTGCCTACCAAATTTGAAACTTCTTCGGTCTCCTCCGTTACCTTGACGTGTTTCATGTTTGTCAGCTCAAACGTTGTTTCTGAACACTCCTTCCATGAGTTGACCATGAGATACTCGATCTTTGTAAAGATCCACCGTCCAGAGTTATTCCCTCTTTCCTTTAGGGTGAAGAGAGCAAATGAAGAGTTCTTCATGGTGTCGTGGATGAACTTCATCAACAAAGAAGATCGGCGTGGTATCAACAAGCTCGTTGAAGACCGGTGTAGTTCTTGTTACCTTCTCTTTTCCTACCTTAGGAATCTCGGGGACGAGATTCTTGTAAGGGGGGTAGAGTTGTAACATCCCTGTTTTGCTAAACCCTAATTAGGAGGTGTTTGTGCATCATGAGCATCATATAAAATGCATTAGGAAAAATTTGCAAATAAATTAAAATGGAAACCCTAGGTTTGTGCAAGTCTTTGTCTTTTTGAAATGAGTTCAAATGTTTGAAAACCCCAAAATAAAAATATGTGGACTTTCAACTATTATTAGGAAGGCCACACAATTTTTCCCCTAAAATATTTGAGTCAATTTTGGATCTCCAAAAGGTTGTAAAACTATCAAAATGATTTGTTTTAGTGCTGTTTTAAAGTTTTCAGAGAAAATAGGAAAAGGCAGGGGGTTTTGGGCAAAACGCCCTTGTCTTCTTCCTCTGCCACGCAGGCAGCTGCGTGCCTTGCGCAGGGAGGCCGACGCCGGCCACCTCCTGCTCGCCCCGCGGATGAGGACGACGTCCTGGAGAGCCTCCTGCACGCCTCCCCCTCGTCCCTATCTCTTTTCCCCCTCGCGCGCCTCCTCCCTCTCTCTTTCTGCAGCGCGCCCGAAACCCTAGCTCCGGCCGCTCGCCGTCGCCGCTGCTCTGAGCCTCCCCGCGCCAAGCCGACGCCACCATCAGCTCCGCCGCGTCGCCCCCGTCCTCCTCAGCCAAGCCCCGCAAGCGGAGGCGCCCGGAATCGGCCGATTTGGCCGGAGCCCGAGCCGCAGGCCTCCGCCGTTCGCCGGCGATTCCGGCCACCTCCGGTGACGCCGTCTTCGCCGGCGTGCTCAGGGTGAGCCCCTGGTCCTCCCCGTGCCCCGGCCCTCTCCCTCTCGCTCCCTACCGCCGCCGCCACGCGAGCTCGCGAGCTCGGCCGCCGGCCATCGCCGCCGTGGTCGCTCCGGCGACCATTCGCGGGCGGCGCCACCACCTTTTGGCTCGCCACGTCGAGCTGAGTCCGATGCCCCCACGCACGCGCCCAATTTCGGCCTCAATCGGCCGATTGCTGGTCGACCTGAGAGCTCAAGGTCGTGCTGACGTCAGCATGATGTCAGCATGACGCATTAAAGCCTTTTCTTTTTCTGTTTTTAATATTTATCAATTTCAGAAATCTGTATAATCCATATCTTTTTCATATTAACTCAGAAAAAGATGTATAATATACCGAAATGTTCAGAAAAACATTCTCTACAAGTTTAGAAGTAATTCATACATCATTGCAACAATTAAATTTACAAATATAGCGAAAACCTAAAAGAACCCCTCTCATATGTCGGGGTCCGATGCCGGAACCCCTTTAAATTGACGATGCACCTAGGGTTTATTCAATTCCATTAATATGACATATCATCATCTTTGTATGCGCATTGCATCGATGCCATGTGTTGAATGTTATTTCTCTCTTTATAGTATTTGCTTCTTCGCGATCGATAGAGCACGAGTCTGAGACGACGAAGATCAACAACACCGAAGATCAATACTCATCCTCCGACGAACAAGTCAAGCATGGGATCCCCGAAGATCCATATTGGTTTGTCAGGGACAAAGGCAAGCCCTAACCTGGTTCATCTATGATTTTCAAATGCTTTTATCTGTGGTTCCTACATATCACATACGATTCAACTGTCTTTTATCGATAGATAGAGTTACCCTATCTGTTGCATGTCCGACCTTTGTAGCCTCGATACCCTGATCCACTGCTCCTAGCATAACTAGGTTTGGCATGTGTGCGTCGCGAGAGCCTTTATCTCTTTATGCTTAGCCATGCTTAGTTTGTTACGCTACTGCTCTGGTCTTCGGACTGGAGCCTTACAATGAAATGAAACTAGCATGACAGGTTGACGTGGTAAGTATAGAGATGTTGTTAAACATGGTTAAAGGCTCAGACGAGAGGCCACATTGGGATGTGGTGGGTTGTTTCGTTTCTGCCGACCCTAGGAACCGAGTTCTCGCCTCTTGAACCAAGACCGAGCGTACAACCACACGAGGCCCTATTATGGTACCCTCTCGACTCACTAACTTGCCTAGTAGATTCCATGAGTCACATAGTTTGCGCGTTACCTGGTCATATGCATTGCATTTTGCTTGGGGGTTAAAGGTACATAACAGGTAGGTAAGCGTGGCCGTGGTGGCTGGGGGTTGCGGCCTCTGGGGAAACCCACCTCGCCTCACATCGTTAAGGACCGACTTCGGGACTTGACCCGTTACGGCGGAACAATCCTTAGCGCGTGACTCATGGTCTCGGCGACAGCAAGGTAAAGGTCGTGGTCGACCACCCTCTGCCGGCTTTCCAAGGAAGAGAGCTAATAATTTGGCATTAAGAGTCGGTTGGCACGTGTGGGTAAAGTTGTGCACCCCTGCAGGGTTATGAATCTTTTCGAAAAGCCGTGTCCACGGTTATGGACGACTTGGGAACGGACGTGGAGATCATAGAGAACTTTAACCTAATCGTAAAACTTGGCAACCAATGTGTGTTTACGGACACCTTCTCCGGGTGTTGAGGGGGTGATCCGAGGATAGTGGTTCGAGATGATGAAGATTGGTGGATACAATATGAGGATCAATAGAGATAGAGATGTCGCTCTCTTCTCCCCTTTCAAAGGTTCTGAGTAGTCGAGCTTCTTCTCCCTCTTGTTTATTAAAGGAAAACTGGCTTTACGCAAAAGAAGCTCCACAGAAAGCCCGCATACCCGCTTTGCTAAAAGGTTGTACTAAGTCTTGCTGAGTCCCTGTACTCAGCTTTGCATGCTCTTGTTTCAGACGAAGTCGCTCCAACAGATGGTGGTTTCTAGTCGACATCGACGAGTAGCTTGGGGTTCCCAGGTGGCAGCCTGGAATCTATGGGCTGGGACGTCGCCGTTATGCTCCTGGCCTCTTAGGCCTTTTGCTATCTTGCTATTTAGAATAGCATAACTTCGCTTCCGTTGATTGATGTATGTCAGGTCAGTGACCTCTGCTTGTAATGTTTTGATTCTTCGCTCAGTTATGAGCTTGTATTACTTCTTGGAGTCATAGAGTCACTGTTGTGTTACCGATTCTCTCACTGTAGTCTCTCGAGCTCTAGGTTAGGCTTATGTCAGATGAAGATCTGATATTTGTCTAACCATGATCCCGGGGGTGCCACAGGTTTTGGTATCAGAGTAGGACTGCCTGTAGGAAACCCTTTCTACTAGTCGATGTTGAGTCTAGTGTTTGTGAAAACTATTTGAAAGCTAAAAGTATTTGCGAAAATCTGATTAGGATTCTTTTTACTCCTTATCTGGTATCGCTCTAATTCTAAGGTACCTTACCTTGTGTTGATTTTGAAGTTTTTCTATCTCTTCTAGTCTTTCAAACTTAGGTGCCTCAAGGGCAGGTCGTTTCTTAACCAGTTGACCTATTGTTAAGTTTGCACGACTCTAGAGAATCTGTGTGCGTGTGTTTCGAGTTTTCTTTCTTTCTCTTGCTTCAAGAGAGAGCTATCATTCAATCATAATTTCAGTTGTGTGTGTTCTGTGCTTCCTCTCTGTTTTGTTTTGTTTCAACAGAGAGATTCCTCTCCATCATGATCTCTCTATTTTGTGGGTTCCACATCATTCTGTTCTTTGTTTCGAGGTTTCCTTTCGCCTTGTATGCCTCCTTTTTATTTTCTTGGGTACTTCAGAAGCTATGCATTGCTTCTAGATGCTACACAATGATCACTACCTTAGCAGTGTCCTCTGTGTCACTCATCTAGTGGTTACTTCTTTCTCGGGTTTTAACCCTTGGACTTGAACCGAAGGTCCCCGATTGTGCTGGATTCTAGTATGCAAATCTTAGTACATGAAGCTGGCCTTTAACCCAAGATCCATTCTGTTGAACACCGGTGTTAATGTTCAAACATTACATCGGGCGAGCTAAATTCAAATGAAGCTATCCTTCAAGCTTATGGTTATTGTCGGGTTGAACTACGGCAATAAAGGTCTTTCCCTTCCATTAGTTATCGCAGAGGTTCTCTCATTGAACCAAATGGATCACGACAAGAGTGCTCTTTGTGAGTCTCGTATCTATGTCTGTGACTCTGCCACACCTCCCTTTTCAGCATGAGTTTCACAAAAGTGTTATCTTGTGCATCTACTTCTCAGGAATTCTGATCCTGATCGTGTTCTTCTTCTTTAGTTACTTTTCGACCTTTGTCTGCTAGTTAGCAACCAAGTGTAAATGTTCATTGGTGTCTCCAGTGTATATTACTCTTTTGGTTCATCAAGAACTCCATTTCGGTATGTCAGGAGAAACAAACCCCGCAGATTAAGAGGCCTCGTTAGCTTCTGTTCTGTTCTACCTTGGAGTATCACCCTCTTTTATATCATGGGGTCGTGCTGAGTCTCATGGCCTTATTGATGAAGTGATTCTCTTACATATCTTTACTCGCCCTTCCTCCGAGCTGTCTGTGCTTGGGAATGTTGGGGTGTACTTATTGATGTGGGCATCTGAGATTCTTAGCAATCCTAATTGCTTTGAAATCCAAGGATGTTTGCGTCATTCTTAGCATGATTGGTTCGCTAATTACTAAGCGAAGTTTGATTGTGTTGCCAAGTCCATTCGTTCAGGCGCACATCTTCGTTCAAAGAGTTAGGTCCATGCCAAAGCTCTCAAGACCATATTGTGTTTCTTTGTAAAGAAAGTTTCCCTCTTGAATTCAGTGATATACCGGTGGTTCGTGATATTCTGGATGTCTTTCTAGAAGTATTGCCATGTTGTCACATGATCTGGTATTTGTCACGTCTGATATGGATTATACAGATTTCTAAAAGGGATCACGACAAGAGTGCTCTCTAAGAGTCTCATATCTATGTCGGTGACTCCACCACACCTCCCTTTTTACCATGAGTTTCCCTAAAGTGTTATCTTGTGCATCTACATCTCAGGAATTCTGATCCTGATAGTTTTCTTTCTCTTTAGTTGCTTTTCGACCTTTGTCTACTAGCTATCAGCCAAGTTGTAAATGTGCATTGGTGTTCTCCAGTGTATATTACTCTTGTGGTTCGTCAAGACATTCCACTTCAGTATGTCAGGAGAAACAAACTCCAGTACCTCGTCTATTTCTAAGACTTGGTCAAAGTTTTGTAATCCGCAGATTAAGAAGTCTCGTTAGCTTCTGTTCTATTCTACCTTGGAGTATCACCCTCTTTTATATCAAGAGATCGTGTTGTATCATGGCCTTATTGATGAAGTGATGCTCTTACATATCTTTACTTACCCTTCCTCTGAGCTGTCCGTGCTTGGGAACGTTGGGGTGTACCTATTGATGTGGCTATCTAAGATTCTTAGCAATTCTTATTGCTTTGAAATCCAAGGACGGTTGCGTCATTCTTAGCATGATTGGTTCGCCAATTAAAGCGAAGTTTGATTGTGTTGCCAAGTCCATTGTTCATGCACACCTTCTCTGGTCAAAGAGTTAGGTTCGTGCCGAAGCCCTCAAGACCATATCGTTTGCTTTGTAAAGCACCCCTCTCGAACTCAGTGATATACCGGTGGTTCGTGATATTCTAGTTGTCTTTCTAGAAGTATTACCATGTTGTCACATGACCGTGTTGTCGAGTTCATGAGTATGCTGGTTCTTTGAACTGGTCATTCTCCAAGTGACGATGATGGATAACCCTGAACTAGCTGGTTGAGCTTAAACAACAACTTGGAGAGTTGAAAGACAAAAGCTCTATCCGACTTTGTTCCTTCTTAAAGGGATATCTAGTTTTGTTCGTGCTGAAGTACGATAGTATCCTCCCCATGGATTTGCTGTCTTCCTTAACCTATGATTTGAGTTTGGGCTATCGTCAAATCAAACTTAGTTCCAAGGACTATCTTGATGATGTTTATACTCATGGTGGCTCGTCTGAGTATACCTTCATATCCTTTGGTCTGATCAATATTTCTGCCGAGTCTATATAGAATATGAGTCCGTCATTGGAGTATCTTGATAAGTTTGTTATTGAGCCCATCAATGACATTCTTATTTCCTCCAAGTTTAAAAGATTCATAATGGACAAGTGGCAGTAATGTTGGAAAGTTTTGAGAACCATCTTTGTGTTATCATGAAGTATGTGTTCTGGATGTTGGAAGTGACCTTCTCTGGTTCACGTGCATTTGCTGAAAGATGTCGCCGTGGATCTGAGTTGAGTCCCTTTGTTTTCCTCGGGAATCATTGCAAGTCGGTCATGATGTGTGAAGTATTCTAGAGATGGAAGGTTGTTACCTCCATTCCTTGAAATGTTCCTCTATGCACCCTAAGCCATTGACTGGTTTGATCAAGAAATAGAAGAAGCTTAAGAACTTCAAAATCTTCTTTGATGTCCCCACACGGACTCACTTGTGTTACATTGCAAGTTCATGTGCACGCAATTGTCTTTCACAATCGCAACCACATGTATTACGCAATCTAGCTCAATCCTTTGGATCTTGACATTGTGGTCCATGTCTTGAGAATCTAGC